>NC_082660.1:21497655-21577655 GCF_028023285.1 Balaenoptera ricei
GACCGACTCTGAGGGGCCATACAGACCATTGTGAGGACTTTGACTTCGATTCTGGGGGAGATGGGGAGCTATTGAGGAGTTCTGAGCAGAGGAGTGCTATGATCTGACTTGAAGTGAACTACTTTGACTGCTGTGATCCAGGCAAAAGATGCTGGCAGCTTGACCAACAGGATAGCAGGGCAGCTTGTGAGAAGTGGTTAGATTCTAGATGCATTTTTAAGCCAGAACTGGTAGGATTTGTTAGTCAGATCTTTGTTTCCCCATGTTATTATATAGAGTGAAAGGCAGAGGGTTTCCTTCCTATAGTCCGTTGGTTCTGAATTGAATTCTAATGCATTTAATTACTCACCTAAAAATAAATAATTTTCAAGGTAAATAAATGCATAGATTCTTTACCCAAATCACTGGTTCTTCCTAAACACAGACTTAATGGCCGACTCTTTTGCCATACAAAAAACACAAAAGATCTTCTGGACTCACACACACACACACACACACACACACACACACACAGCATAGCACTATCCTTGCTCTTAACAGGCTTTTGAGGGGAAAATGACTTGTGTTCCACTTTAAGCTCACAGTCTAGCTGATGAAACAAAATTACTGGACCAGAGACACACCACACACACAGACACACACTCCTACCCCTATGGAGAGATCCCTGAAAGTCATGAGAATCACAGCTGGAACAAGCCATTGTTTCAGATGGGTGTGTGTTCATCTGTATGCAGGTGTGCTGAAGGGGTGGCAGGAAGTAATTAACAACTGCTATACTAATTTTAGTCTAAACATGTACATAAGTGGTTAGAGAAGGCAAAGCTGAGATGATTGTATAGAAAAGGTGAGATGTAAGCTAGGAGTGGAAGGATCGTTAGGATATGAATAGCTGGAGATGAGGAGGCAGAAGACATTCTTGTGGGGTCTCTTCTGCACCTTCTCCTACTCTTTCCCTAGAGAGTCTTATTTAGGTGATGCTCTGTTAGGGAAACCAGCTTTAGGAAGCTGTGTCGCTTCTACTCTGAAGCAGTAGATTGAAGTTAAATCTTTAGAGCAGACTAATCTTTGGTTTGGTTAGCTGCCAGACCCCAGTTTAGTGGTGTCAGACTATGCTCTTCTTTTTGGATCATCATAGATCAAAGAAAATCTTCTTGGGCAAATCTTGAAATTAAGAAAACATTGGGATTGTGCTCCATATCCTGTTCTTTGTTTTTATTCTTACACCTTGTCCTTCCACCAGTCTTCCTTCCCCTCCTCTCCATTTGCACTCAGCTCTCCTATAACGCCATACATGTGTTTCAAAAAATCATCAAGTTATGTAAAATCACACAATAACGACCAAATGGTTTATGGGAAAAACACAGGGGTTAGGAGCACAGCACACAAAAACTTCATCAGTGACACAAACAAGAATATAGGAACCTAATGAAAACAGTGGTGTAATATTATATATCTTAAATAGCTAAGAAATACATAAATACTACAACAAATACAGCATTTTACCGTGAAAAAGACCTGAAGTTTGGTTGTGAAAGTGAACATCAGAAGAGTTGCAGCTTGTGAGTCATGGTGAAGTGCTGGAAGGAAGGTTGTCTGAAATTGGAAGGAAAATTATAACAAACACCAGATGTGGATGAGTGTAGCTCATAACACACTCAGTGAACCGAGGTAGCTGGGCAGGGGTTGAGGGGTGTATGTACATGTGTGTTACATATATTCCTCTGTGGCTTGTTTCATCTGGGTGCAGTTTTCTGCATTCACCTAGTGTTTCTTATAGATAAAATCCTGCATAATGTGAATTATGTGAACATAATTCACATTATGTTCACGTTGTTCCCTGGTATGTCAGTGGCATTGGAATAAATTCTCATTTTCAAAATAAGCATTGTAGTGGAACCAACTGTACCTTGTTTTATCTTTATTATTAACTAGCACCTTATTTTCCCCCTACTTTATTGTTCTGTCCTCATCCTCATAATGTGCAAAATTTTTCTTATTTTTACAAAGACTGATTTGGAACATCTGTGAACCAGGTAATTATTGAATATTGTCTCTCTCCAGGCTGCTTGTCTGGGGTGTGGCAAGTAAAAAGGTTTTGAAGCCATGGGTTCTGCCCTTACATAGCTTCAATATAAGGAACCAAGCACAGACATTTGAAGCAAAACAAAAGTTCTTAAAAAGTAACAATAGGGACTTCGCTGGTGATCCAGTGGTTAAGACTCCCTGCTTCCACTGCAGGGGGCGCAGGTTCAATCCCTGGCCAGGGAAACTAAGATCCCACATGCTGTGAGGTGCAGCCAAAAAAAGAAAAAGAAAAGAAAAGAAAAAGTAACAATATATTATAGAATTAATGCATCAGTGCTAAAGAGGGTAGAGTTAGTAAAGTAAAGCTTCTTACAAGGTAAGAATTTTGATCCAGATCTTAAGCAAAGTTACGAACATGGATTAGACAAGTAAGGAACTCCTAACACCCAGAGAGAATGTGGAAATCCCCCAGGTTTTTTCTTTTTCTTTGTTTCATTCTCATGCTCCAGCCACCAAGTGATCTTATGGTGGCAACAGAAGCTGCAGTGGGAGTCACCAAGAGCCAAAACACTCAGTTACTCCCCCTCCCCCCCCCCCTTAAGGAAGGAAGGAAGGCGGTAAAGCTTTCTGGCTAGCTGCTGGGAACTAGAACGTACCATAGAGATCATAGACGGACACAACCTCAGGGAAAGTGACCCCATAAAGTTGTTTGTGGGCTTTGGAGCTCATCCCCCAATCTGAAAGGAAAGGATCTGAGCCTAATCAGCATACCAAAAACTTTGAGAACTGAAATAAAAGACCATGACCCAAAACCCAGATTGACTTCTGGGTGGTGTACACATGGGACAGATATAAAAAATGCTGCAACAGTTTTGAAAGCTGAACTGAGATCAGGGCCACAGTCCACAGAAAGTGGGTTGGAACTCACAACCCAAACCTAATGAAGTCAGTTGCCTGCTAAAACAAAAACATCAACATTGTCCATATGATTTAAGTAAGACCCATAGACTCATACTATTCAAAATGTCCAGGATACAATGCAAAATTACCTGGTATAAGAAGAACCAGGAAAAGCCCAACTTGAATGGGAAGGAAAAAAAAAAACCAAAAGTCAACATTGAAGTGACACTGATGTTACAGTTATATGACAAAAGAAATAGGAAATGTAAAGAAGAGCCAAATAAATACATTAGAACCAAAAAATATGGTAACCAAAGTTTAAAAACTCACTGAGTGTGCTCAGTAGCAGAATGGAGATGACACAGGACAGAGCCAGTGAACTTGAAGATAGATCAGTAGAAATTATCCAATATGAAGGAGAGAGAGAAAGAGACAGAGGGGTTGAGCAGAACAGAGCCTCAGGGACCTGTGGGACAATAATAGAAAGTCTAACATTCATATCATTGGAGTCCAAAAAAAAGAGGAGGAGCACCAGGCTGAAAAAAATATTTGAAGAAATAATGTGAAAATTTCCCAAGTTTGGCAAAAGACAAACTTACAGATTCACAAAGCTCAGTGAATCCCAAACAGGATAAACCCAAAGAAATTCACTCCTGAACACATCATAATCAAACTGTTGGGGGGAGAAAAAAAAAAGGTCAGAAATCTTAAAAACAGCCAGAGAAAAATGATGTGTTATAAGGGAAAATTATTCAAATGATGACTGTTTCTTATCAGAAACCATGGAGGCCAGAGGAAGTGGAACAGTGTTTTTAAAGTGCTAAAAGAAAAGAATTATCAACTCAGATTTTTTTTTTCCTAAAATATTTATTTATTTATTTATTTTATTTATGGCTGTGTTGGGTCTTCGTTTCTGTGCGAGGGCTTTCTCTAGTTGTGGCAAGCAGGGACCACTCTTCATCGCGGTGCACGGGCCTCTCACTATCGCGGCCTCTCTTGTTGTGGAGCACAGGCTCCAGACGCGCAGGCTCAGTAATTGTGGCTCACGGGCCCAGTTGTTCCGCGGCATGTGGTATCGTCCCAGACCAGGGCTCGAACCCGTGTCCCCTGCACTGGCAGGCAGACTCTCAACCACTGCGCCACCAGGGAAGCCCCCTGACTCAGATTTTTTAATCTAGCCCCAAAAAAATCTTTAGGAGTAAAGGTAAAGAAAGACATTTTCAGATGAGGGAAAACTAACAGAATTCATTGCCAGCAGACCTGCTCTGAAAGAATTGATAAAGGAAGTTATTCAGAGAAAAGGGAAATGATACTGGAAGGAAACTTGGAACATCAAGAATGAAGGAAGAGAAAAAGTAATGGTATACATAATAGACTGTTTTTCTCTTCTTGAGTTATTTGAAATATATTTGATAGGTGAAAGCAAAAATTGCAGCATTGCCTGCTAGGGTTTTCAGTGTATGTAGGTCTAATATGTGAGAAAACTACAACATGGAGGAGGGAAAAGGGACCTATGTGGGTTTTTATGTTCTACATAAAGTGGTAAAATTTTGATTCTAAATTAAGTACTTACGTTGTCATCTTTAATGATGAACTTTACAAAGAGATGTTGTCAAAACCACAGTTAATTTAATTAAATAATTTAAAAACGTTTGAATAACCCAAAAGAGGGCAGGAAATGGGAAAGAGGAAGGAAAAACAGAGAACAAACAGAAAACAAATAATAAGATGGTAGACCCAAATCCAAACATATCAATAACTACATTAAATGCAAATAGTCTAAATGTGTATACACCAATTAAAAGAAATTATTAGAATGTATTTTTTTAAATGATGCAACTATAAAATGTCTTCAAGAAACTCAGTTCAAATATAATGATATAGGTCGGTTAAAAGTAGAAAATGGCAAAACGTATACCATGTAAACACTAATCAAAAGAAAGTTAGAGTTGCTATATTAATAGCAGAAAATTAGACTTCAGAGCAAAGAAAATTGCTAGGGATAAAGAGGGATTTTACATAATGAAAAAAGAGCTAATTCACTAAGAAGAGATAACAACCCCAAATCTGTGTGCACCTAACAACAGTGCTTCAAAATACCTGAAGCAAAAACCGGCAGAACTGAAAGGAGAAATAGACAGTTCATAATTATACTTGGCAATTTTTATCACACCTCTCTCAGTAACTGATAGAAATATTGGATAAAAAATCAGCAAGTAAAAATTTATCCCTCTTTTGATAATTATTTTAACTGGTATCTCTGCTTTCTGAAATACTTGAGAGGTTTCTCAAGCCAGAAGAAGTTTGGAATTTCTTTCTCCCTTTATGTATCTTTTGACTCTGTTGTATTCCTAATTCAAACAGAGACTTTGAGAGTCTTTGTCACAGTTCAGGTATGCCCTATAGACTCTTTAAATATCATTTTAAATTATATCATATTAATTAACCATCTTCTATAGGCTTTTCATTGTTTCTAATATTCTACTATTACAAATCTTGATCATACCTAAAAAGTAACATAAAAATTAAAGATAATATAAAGTAAAAATAACACTAAAAATAATAAATCCTTAATAACATCAAAAAAAATCAGCAAGGATATAGAAGAACTGTCAACCAATGGGATCTAATTGATATGTATAGTATACCCCACCCAACAATAGCACGATCCACATTCTTTTCAAGTGCACATGGAACATTCAACAAGATAGACTATATTCTGGGTCATAAAAAGAACTTTAATGAACTTAAAAGAATTGAAATCATACCAAGTATATGCTCTAACCATAATGGAATTAAATTAATTAGAAGTCAGTAAGAGAAAGATAACCGGAAAATCTGCAAGTTCTTGGAAATTAAACAACACACTTCTAAATAACACATGGGTCAAAAAGGAGGTCTTAAGGAAAATTAGAAAATATTTTGAACTGAGTGAAAATGAAAATACAACATATCAAGCAGTGATTGAGACAATATATACTGTGATGCCTACCATAATACAAAGTAGGCCAATTACCGATATTTGAATGCTTATACCATTATTTATGCATCATGGACACATACAAAATCTGTAAAATACTCAAGTAGCAAGTGCCAAGGGATTGTATATTGACCCAGTTGGTAATATAAGTCAGTTAATTTGACAGTTAACTATTAAATAATCATGCTGTCAGAATCAGGTGAGGATCAAAGGGAGAAAGTAAAAAAATGAACACAGTAGGATGATGCACCTAAAGCAGTGCTTAGAGGGAAATTGATAGCATTAAATGTTTGTATTACAAAAAAAAGAAAGGTCTCAAATCAGTAATCTGAGTTTCCACTTTAAGAAAATTTTTTTGAAAAGCAGGGCACAATAAACCCAAAGCAAACAGAAGGAAGGAAATAGTGAAGATAAATCAATTAAATTGAAAGTATAGAAAAACTCAGTGAAACCAAAATCTGAATATTTGAAAAGATCAATAAAATTGATAAACCTCCAGCAACGCTGACAGAGATAAAAAGAGAAAAGGTACAAATTAGTAATATCCAGAATGCTAGACCTCCACAGACTTTAAAAGCATAATAAGGGAATACTAAACATATTTGACAATTTAAGGATAGCGGACCAATTCCTCAAAAATCAAAAACTATAAAAATTCATCCAAGATGAAATAGATAACCTCAATAGTCCTATATCTGTTAAGTAAATTCATAATTGAAAAAAAATAAAGTTGGAGGAATTAATAATCAATTGTAAGACTTAAAATAAAGCTATAGTAATGAACAGTGTGTAATTGGCAAAAAGATAGAAACCTAGACCCATGGAAGAGAATAGAAATAATAGACTCAAACAAGTGTGGCTATTTGATTTTTGACAGTGATGCAAAAGCAATTTAATGAAGAATGAATAGCCCTTTCAACATGTAATGTTGGAAAAGTTGGGCATCCATATGCAGAAAAAATAAACTTTGAGCTAAAGCTCTTACCTTATACAGAAATTTAAAAAATATATCATAGGTCTAAATGTATCAATAAAACTATAAAGCTTTAAGAAGTAATACGTAAGAGAAACTCTTCATGACCTAGGGCTAGGTGAAGAGTTCTTAGACATGAGATCAAAATCATGATTCATTAAAAAAAGGAAAAATCTTGGCAAGATAAAAACCTTTGCTTTGGAAAAGACACTGCTAAGGGAAAGAAATGACAAGCCACAAACTAGGAGGAAATGTTTACAAATCACCTATCCAACGAAGGACCTGTATCCAGTATATGTAAAGAACTCTCAAAACACTCAGTAAAAAAAAAAAAGACAACCAATCCAATTTAAAAATAAACAAAAGACTTGAACAGATTCTTTACCAAAGAGGACATAAAGATGACAAATAAGAATGTGAAAAGTTGTTTCATTATTAGCATCAGGGAAATGCAAATTGAAACCCTGACAAGATACCACTCCATACTTATTGCAATGGTTAAAATACAAAATACTGACAATACCAAGTGCTTGTGAGGATGTGGAACAACAGGAACTTTCGTACTTGTTTTGCTGGTGGGAATGTAAAATGGTGCCTCCAGTCTGGAATACAGTTTGACAATTTCTCATAAAGATCAATATACACTTTCCATATGACCTAGCAATCCTCTTGGGTATTTACCCTAGAGAAATGAGAATTTATACCCATATAAAAACGTGTACAGAAATGTTGCTAAGTAACTGAATTCATAATAGCCCAAAACTGGAAACAACTCAAACACACTTCAATGGGTGAATGAATAAACTGTGGTGCTTTCATACCATGGAGTATTACTCAACAATAAAAAGGAACAGACTACTGATACACCCAACAACTTGGATGGCTCTCAAAGGCATTATGCTGAGTGAAAAAAAGCCAGACTCAAAAGACTACATACTGTTTAATTCCATTTATATGGCATTCTTGAAATTTCAGAACTAGAATGATCAGTGGTTGTCATGGATTAGAGAATGGTCTGAATACAAAGGGACAGCAAAGGGGAGTTTGGGGGGTGATGGAACTGTTGTGTATCCTGATTGTCATGTGTGTTACATGTGCTAAAAGTCATAGAACTGTACCCCTCTCCCAAATCAATCTTACTGTGAAATTTTTAAAGGTAAAGTTAAAGAAAATCAGGGGACTTCCCTGGTGGCGCAGTGGTTAAGAATCCGCCTGCCAGTGCAGGGGATATGGGTTTGAGCCCTGGTCTGGGAAGATCCCACATGCTGCGGAGCAGCTAAGCCCGTGTGCCACAACTACTGAGCCTGCACTCTAGAGCCTACGAGCCATAACTACTGAGCCCATGTGCCACAACTACTGAAGCCCACATGCCTAGAGCCCGTGCTCTGCAACAGGAGAATCCACCGCAATGAGAAGCCTGCGCACCGCAAGGAAGAGTAGTCCCCGCTCACCACAACTAGAGAAAGCCCGCGTGCAGCAGTGGAGGCCCAACGCAGCCAAAAATTTTTTTAATTAATTAATTTTTTAAAAATTAAAGAAAATCAAATTTCTGTGGCCTGGTGATAAAAAGATATAACTGTGCTTCAAGGATAAATCTTTTCAGATACAAGGGTATATGTGGAGACATAGAGCAAAAAGACCGCCTTTTACGCAAAGAAATTAGATGAATTAAATGTCCGGCATTGAGGTTACATGAGGTAAGTTCCAAAGCTGCCACCTTGAAAACACAGCCCACCTAAATAGATGTGTGATTGGGAGCCCCTGCTAAGCTTTTTGTCAAGAAATCTACTCAAGGAGAAAATATTCAACTATGACAAAAATCTCTTTTAAGGAACAAAACATTAATATTCTCATTGCTAAAGTAAAAACAAAGGGAGGTCTTTACTAAGCCCAGATTTTAAGAAATAGATGGGATAGGTTTGGGCATCAGAGTGTCAGGCCACTCATGCAGGTTCTAACCATTTAAATAAGAAAGTAAAGCCTTGAAAACATGACAGAGTTTTGAATGGGAAATTCGGGATTTTAGAGCAGGGTGATTTTTGTTTTTAAAAACAATGGTAGAGTTCAGGAAGCTCTGCATTCTTTTATGCAGTATAGACATGTATTTGCTTATAGTTACCATTCTTCTGTCTTATTTATTGAGGGGGGAACACAGCCATCATGGAGAAAAGAGAATCTCAGTCCTGGTTTGTTTTTATCTAGCCAGCATTCTGGAACCCCTTTCACACATACCCCTTCCTGTCAGTTAAAGGTGATCATTTAAAAACAAACAGACCACAAAAATAAGAGCACAAATTCTAAATTTTGTAATGATAATTGAAAATGTAAATTAGTTTCAATCATGTTCCTTTTGTTCTCCTGGTTTGAAATTACTGGTTAAGGTTATTTTACATTCACAACTGTTAAACAGTGTGTCTGAGTGAGGTGAAATAGATTAGGGTGGAGTAATATTGGTGGGTGGGACCTCCCACAGGCCTGTGTATGACTGAATGCTCAAGCTGCCTCCAGGCTTCTGCCCACTTATGCCAGCTCTAAAGGGGAACAATATTCCAATAAAGATGTTTTCTTTCCTTTTATTTTATAATGGCTGTGATTTACACCGTTCCATATTAGGCTTAGCAAATTAACATCCTCATCTTCAGCTGATTGATGTACCAATTTGCCCTTTTCATTTCTTCACAAAACTAATGGGCCTATTTGGAGAACATAGGGCTCTAGCTCCTACATTCTGCATATACCTCGTGGGATTTTGTTAGAATTAAGAAGAGTTTGAAGTTGTGTTCTATGGGTGAGGCCCCTGACCTTATCCAAAGGTACCCCTGGAGTATTTCCACTATTACCTGTTTTATTTATGAGGTTCCTCTATTAAAGTTCATCTATAACAATAGGTTCTATTACTGAGAAAATGTTTGAAAACCACTCATCTGGAAAGATGAAAGTCACAAATAACGAGAACTTGAATTTTTAACCAGTCATCTCCACTTGTCCCTCTGAGCCTTTATTTAGATTATTGCTAAAAAAAAAAAACATTTGCCTGATTTCATGCTTTACTTACTCAATATTGGAACAGTGTTTATTGAATACCTGCTATATGCCAGTACCATATTTCAGGAAGGTGTGTTACTTTTTCTCACTTTGCTGGTTGAAAAACGGCTGAGAAGTGAAGTGGCCCAAGGCAGGAAAGAGGAAGAACAAGGAAGCGGACTAACTGCATCCAAATAATTGAGCACCACAGTGTGTATATCCAAGGTGGTGGTGACTCAAGTGAGATAGGTGAGCGGTGACAAACGATTTGAGAGAAACAGACCTGCTGGAGCTCAAATTGAGACACTTCGGTTACAGTCATTGAGGATTACAGAACAAGTGGAGCCAGGAGGAATGCAGAAGAAACGAGACACTTTTTCATGTCGATGCAACCTGCCAAGGAATCCAATAAGATGCAGGTATAATGTAGGCTTAGGAACTAAGGAATGGTTCATTGTTGATCCTTGAACTTTCTGTGCAAACGCCAGATAGAGTACGATAGAGCATGGGAGATAAGACCGAAAAACAGTGGAATAGGACCTAAATCTGTTGCGGCTGGGATGAAGCCTATCCCAGGTACCTGAGGACAGTTTTTAAAAGGGGAGAGAGAGCGTTAGTGGGATATATTATCAAAGGGCATCCCATGCTTTGAGACCTAGATGTATAGAGCCTGGGCAGGATTTTTGTTTCTGTTTTTCTGATTTTTCCACATATAATTTCCTAGGTCTCAAATCTTTGTTAAAAAAAGTTACAGGAAATTACTGTTTCCTTCCTTTTTAGGTGAAAGTAGTCAGGAGAGAACACGTTCATGCCTGTGCATTTTATTCCAAGGAAAGTCCATTAGCCAGTTTGTGTTTTGCTTGTTTTAACACCTCTGTATAGAATGGTTTGGTTTCCTATTGTAAGTAGAAGGTGGCCTAGGTAAGCTTTCAGTAGGAAAGACTGGGTCTTGAATACAAGCAAGGCTAGTTTCTAATTAAACAAGTGTCTAATACTGTAATTTCTAATGCACTATAGAAAGAAAGGGCAAAGAGCAGCCAAACTAGTTTTTGTTGGCTCTGTTTTTGCAGTGCTAATATAATTCTGGCAAGTTGGAAGAATTCAGATGAGGAATTAGTGAATTACATGTGCATGTACATTAATACCCTTCCTTTTGTTACTTTTTTTTCGTTGTGAAAATTAATTTACTGACATTGGAAAAGTATAACTACAGTGACTTGTTACTGAATAACTTCTCGTACAAAACATGGAGGAAAATCATAAGACATCTATCTACCATGAGTCGTTTGGATGTGTAATGAGTTTCAGTAACTAAATTATGTTAATAGCTACCTGAAATTTCCTGTAGGACATCCAAACCATTGGACTCCAGTAAATTATCAGTAAGAGAATTTAATTCTTATCTTGTATTTTGATGGTGGCTGCTTAGGATGGGGAGTCTGTGGCCTTAAAGCCTAGTGGCCATGTTAGGTATAAGTTATATGGATTTATTTCATTGACTGAGCTGACTAGAACAGTATAACAACCTAACGTAGTCTGACCAGTAGAACTGAATAGTATCAAGAACTGAGTCTTAACTAATGAACTAGGAGAACAAGGGAGGCATAAATGTTAAATCCGTTTATAACATCAATTATAAGACACACCACTGATTTAGTAACAGCCTTTCAGGGGAGAAGAAAATTGTTAGCAAAGACAGCAGTTATAAGAAAAATCTTTGTTTCAGAAACATTCAAATGCGATGATAGGTGTCTTAGAATCAAGGCAAGAGTATTACCGAGTATAACGCTTAAATGATAGCTAAGGTGAACTGAGTGCTTACCATGTGCCAGACAGTACACTTGTGCCAGATACTTTATATGCATTATCCGATTTAATCCTCCCAAAACTTGCATGGGTGTTTTACAGATGAGGAAACTGAGGCTTGGAGAGGTTGACTCATCCTAGGACTCTGCCTACGATAAATGTCAGAGCCAGGATTTGAAGGAGAGCCTGTCTGACTGCAGAAGCCACACAGTTATCCACTGTTTGGTGTATTTACCCTTTATCATTAATATAAGACCTTATGCCAAAAAGCAAGATGGAAAGGAGTCAGCCAAGCCCTCTCCAAAATCTACCTCTTCACTTTCTGTTAAAGTAGTAACTGACCTCCCCTAACAACAAACAAAACAAAAAACACCCCACCATTTCTTGAATATTCCTCAGCATCATTATATATGTGAGCCTGTGGTATTCTGTGACGCTGTCAATCATTTTAAAACTACATTCATAGCTACAATTTCTGTCTTCTAATAGCTTATAAGGTGTATAACCTCATTATAGGCTGACATACAGAGACAGTAGAACAAAACAGAGTATCAAGATACATTAAGTGTTTTTTGTAGCCACATTTAACCAAAAAAAGTTTTAAAGCAAACATGCTACCTACTGTTTCGGGCACTGTTGTAGGCATTTTCTCTATTTAAACTCTTAATCTGCACCATAATCCTATGAGGCACTGTTGTCATCCTTCTTTTACAGATGAGGAAATGGAGAATGTGGTTAGATGCCTTGCCCAAGATCACGTATCTACTAAGTGGTAGAGCCAGGATTTGAATTCAGACTGGTTCTAGAGTCTGTGCTCTTAACAACCACACTGTACTTGCCTCATTTCATATTTTCACATTTAACAGTTTAAAATACCTTGGCTTTACTTAGCACCTTTCTTCTAAAGAGCTTATGTTGTTGGCGTCTTCATCCTCCCTATGCCAGGATCTTGGGAGTCCTGAGATATTTATGATAGGATCTCTATCCTTAAGGAGGTTACAGTACCTTAAACAGAACTGCTATATTAGCTACGAAGAGATTAAAAGTGAGGAAATATTTTGTCCTCTTTCAGCCTATTGGAGAGGTAGAAATCAAGTCAAGTCTTTGTTTATAGTGATTGGTACTGAAATCTTACCACTCCATCGTTGTTTTTTTTTTTTTAATTTGCTTACATAATCAAAGACTTTTACTCAGAATTATAAGAGTATATTGTTTGGCCTTGGCTCTTGAATGAAGTTCACCAAAATTAAAAAAGAAAAAAAAAAGATCAAGTTCTTGCAGGTGCCTATTTGGTTTATTTCAGGAAACTTCCCAAAGGCAAGTATTCATAGCTAATAAAAAGTTACAAGACTCACTTCCAATTACTTACCACTCGTATGTCAGGTACTATACTAAGTGTTTCACACATATTATCTCATTTAATCCTCATAACAGTGCATTGAGGTGGAGTTTCTCCCCCCCCCCCCATTTATAAATGGGAAGAGAGGTTACTTGATCTCTCTGAGCCTTAGTTTTTCCATTTGTTAGACAGAGGAAAGGAAAGGCTCTTTACGTTCTAATAGGAATTTCTGTGTCCAGATGAAATTTTTCTCAAGTGTATGCACAGAGATCTGTGTGGAACATAAACTTTACTTTTAAGAACTCAGATTTTGACATCTTTCCGATCAGAGACGCAGTTTCTGAAAGGTGCTTCTCAGAATGAAGGTGAGCAAAAATTAGAAAATTAAATTGTTAGACAATTAAATTGTTAGAAACAGACATTGTGTCCCCAGTGCAACCATGATACACATTGGAAAGCTTTTTATTTGGCTTGGCCAGTTTCTCCTTGCAGCCTCCACCTCTAGCCCCCAGGCCAATGCCCTTGACTTTGGCCCTGTGCTCCAGCCACTTCGACTCACGGTGGGCTGTGCCCTAGTCATGGCATTGCCATAGCCTAACTGCGTGAGCAAGGTACCAGGTGCCTATAATAGACTGCTTCTCTGGTGCACTAAGCAAGTATTTCAGGTTGAAAACTATCCACAAAAGAACCGATTAACACGCAGAATGACATTGTTGAAAGTGCATGAATGAAAAGTGGCATATTACAAAGATCAAGGGGCTTGGACACTGAAAACCTGGGATCAAGTCTTGGTTCTGCCCCTTACTAGCTGCATGACCTAGGGCAAGTCCCATAACCTCTTTGAGTCTCAGCTTCCTTATCTGTAAAATGAGGATAATCAGAGTAGCTAGTTCATTTATTGAAGATCAAATAGGAGAAAGCATAATGCAGGGGAGATGGAGCTGAAAACTAGAAAGTGTCAAATGGATATTAATACGTCATGCTAAATTTCATCAAGCCTCTCCTTTAGCGTAGTGTGATTTAACACATCGATAGCATTCAGGAAATCTCTGTCCACTTTAAATAGCATGCATGTATGTACTTTAAAATTGTACCTCAATTAATCCTACACCAGCATTCAGGCCAAGATATAAGATGCCATTTGGCAATAAAAAACCTTGATTCTAGCCACGAACCATCATTCTAATTTTGACTCCATCAGTTTTTCTAGGAGGTTTTCAAACTGGCCATTACTGCCCCCTTCACTGACCAGATCTGGGATCATGAACAGGTGACTTCACCTTGATGAGCTCTGTCAAATAGGGAAGATAATTCTAGTTTCCCTCCTATGTGACAGAGCTGTTGTGAAGATCAAATGCTTTGAAAAGCCTAACATACAAGTGCAAGGGACATGAATTTAAAATTGAATATGATCATCTGAGACCTCTCAGTGTAGCATAGAAATTAAAACACGCAAATAATTCTGTTAGGAAATGGAAGGTAAACATGCCATTAAAAAGTTAGGGAGAGGGCTTCCCTGGTGGTGCAGTGGTTAAGAATCCGCCTGCCAGTGCAGGGGACACGGGTTTGAGCCCTGGTCCGGGAAGATCCCACATGCCGCGGAGCATCTAAGCCCGTGAGCCACAACTACTGAGCCCGTGTGCCTAGAGCCCGTGCTCCACAAGAGAAGCCACCGCAGTGAGAAGCCCGCACACTGCAACAAAGAGTAGCCCCCGCTCACCGCAACTAGAGAAAGCATGAGCGCAGCAATGAAGACCCAACGCAGCCAAAAATGAAAAACTTAAAAAAAAAATTTATAAAAAGTTAGGGAGAGTGGCTTCCATGAGAAGGGAGTAGATAAATGGAAATATCCACATTTGACTGCAATGCAGTGTTGGAAAAGACACACCCACACCGGGCTATATGCTCCTGCAATCTTATCCTGTTTCTCTCATTCTCTGGTATAGCTTTAGCAGCTAGAACAGTGCCTGGCATGCAGTAGATGCTCAATTTGTTCAATGAATGGACAGCAGAGCACAGTGACTAGTGGTGTGAAGGGAGGCTGACTTTGGCTTGCCTTGGGTCGGCCATAACAGCCTTGTCCTAGTTCTCCATCTGAGGTAGAACGTGTTCTGAGACGTCACCTAAGCCAGAGTTCGCCTTAACATCCAGGTCAAATTACAAGGTTAAGATTTCATCCTAAATGTTGCATCAATTTATTTACAGTAGCCGTGTGCATTTATTTTAGTGACTGTTGATATTGCTCATCATAGACCCTTAGGGGCCAGTTATTAAGGTATTAGAAAGCTGACCAAACATTCTAGATGTCGATTTTGCCTGTTTTTGTGGGGGGGGGGGCGGTGGGTTGGGAAGTGGTAGAGGAGTTTTATTTTAGCCAGATTAGATATATTAGGCGAATGTGCCAGGGAAACAAAGTCAAAGTAGTTTTCAGTCTAGTTTAGATCTAGAAAGAAACCCTAGAAACTGGTCTAATCTAGGAAACCATTTTTTTCCAAATAAGATTTCATGCAGAATCCCCGACTATAAAAAAGATAAATAAGATTTGTATCAATATAGGTGTCTTTTAACTTTATAACTGTTTTTTTTTTCATTTGTCAGTGAGAACACCAGTTAATATGTTGGGATCTTACATGTCTTAAAATTTGGGAGGTAGTACATGTGAATATGCCTGTTTTGAATTTTTTACAATGAATATATAATCAGTGAAATCAGAATGAAACATTTGGAGAAGCCTCTGAGGCATGTGGACGGAACATACTTGAAAAACACTGATCTAGTGCTACTTGTCCATACTATAGATATGGAGATTGAAGCTGTAATCTAGAGAACCTCATTCTGTCTCCACGTTCTGCTTCGTGGTATGGTGATGTTAATGACTTCAATGAATCTGAACATAGTTGACTACTTCAGTACTTCCAGATATCAAGGGTTTCTCCTACTTGCATAAATGTTTCTAGGCCATCTTATGGTTCCAGTGGAATCCAAGGTGACTTACAAACCTTTATTTTTATATTATTTCTTCTGGTTAGAAATTTGTATTTACATTTCTCATTCTGATGTTAATACATGATTATATGTAGGATGGGGGCAAATTGAAATCTTTTGGGGTTTTTGTTTGGTTTTTGGCATGGGGTTAACCTAGAAAATATGACATTTAAAAAAGGAAAACTTCTGAAGGAAGGGCAGTAAATTCAAGGTAGAATCCTAGAATTGTCCCCAGTCCCAGTGAGGACCTCATGGCCAGTATTTGGGTATTTCAACATCTGCAGCGTTAAAGCCAGCCCTGTCTCCTAAGATGGAAATTGCCATGTGCAGAATGACTTGATAGAAAATGGTGTACATTCTATATAATCTTCTAACAGCAGAATGCGACCAGTGGCACTTCCCTAAAAAAAATAAATTACCCGAAATTTGCAGCACATTCATATTCAATTTCATCACAGCAGATGCTCATTAGTATGTTGTTATTAATTGGTATTCACTTTAGGTTTTGTTTAAAATGAAGATAATAATTAGGTTTTAATTACTGCATCATTCGTTGGGGGGATGTTGTCTGTGGGGAGAGGCAAAGAGTGAAATGCCTCTTAAAGCACTGAAATAGTTCCTGATGCTTATTCAGCACCGTGTGCTGCTGAAGACATTGAAAAATAACTTCATCTTTACCAAAAAAAAAAAAATAGGGCTAGGATTCTAAAATGAAGAAATTGCTGTGTGTGTGTGTTTTTTAAATAAGCCCATCGTTATCAAGAACTCACTGTAAATTGTCTACTTGATGGACATACTGAATCAGATGATAATGTGCACTACCATTCTTCCTAATCAAATTACCAAAAAGACTTCTTGGAAAAGTAACCCTCACAAGCGGCTGATTAATGAAGTGGTGGCAATGTTTTGTATTAGAACTAATTGAAGTAATCCAAATAAGTTATTTCTGTAGCCTAAGGAAATAATTTCCTTTGCAAAGAAGTACAGTGGAGTTGGCAATCCAGTATTTTTTTCACCCTCTGTTGTTCTCTATTTGCCAAAAAAAAGCTAAGTTAATATAGATATGGCAAATAAAATGGGTAGAAAACCAATTTTATTGAGTGGCAGGAAAAACAAGAAAGCGTATCTCAGTCTTTTTGTAATCAAGACTAGTAATTTATATAAGGCTTAAAGGTGTATGGAAATTGAGGGGTACTGGAATTCTAAAGGCATATGTTAACTAAAACAGTAGAGATAGCAGGTTTTTTTTTTAAGCTATTTCTTTTTTAAAGGAACATTTATTTATTTATTTATTTATTTTTTATTTATTTAGGCTGTGTTGGGTCTTCGTTGCTGCGTGCAGGCTTTCTCTAGGTGTGGTGAGCAGGGGCTACTCTTCGTTGCTGTGTGTGGGCTTCTCACTGCGGTGGCTTCTCGTTGTGGAGCACAGGCTCTAGGCTCTCGGGCTTCAGTAGTTGTGGCACGCGGGCTCAGTAGTTGTGGCACACGGGCTTAGTTGCTCCGTGGCATGTGAGATCTTCCCGGTCCAGGGATCGAACCCGTGTCCCCTGCATTGGCAGGCGGATTCTTAACCACTGTACCACCAGGGAAGTCCCTATTGGAGTATAGTTGATTTATAATGTTGTGTTAGTTTCAGGTGTATAGCAAAGTGAATCAGTTATACATATGCATATATCCACTTTTTTTTACATTCTTTTTGCATATAGGCCATTACATAGTATTGAGTAGAGTTCCCTGTGCTATACAGCAGGTTCTTATTAGTTATCTATTTTACATATAGTAGTGTGTATAAGTGGTATGTATGTGTGTGTGAGAGAGATGGAATATTACTCAGCCCTAAAAAAAGAATGCAATAATGCCATTTGCAGCAACATGGGTGGACCTAGAGATTATCATACTGAGTGAAGCAAGTCAGACACAGAAAGTCAAATATATGATATCGCTTATATATGGCATCTAAAAAAACAGGTACAAATGAACTTATTTACAAAACAGAAGTAGAGTCATGGATGTAGAAAACAAACTTATGGTTACCAGGAGATAAGGGGGGGGAGGGATAAATTGGGAGATTGGGATTGACATATACATATTAGTTCGTTATCTTTACAACATTCCTGAGAGGTTTATTAGCCTCATTTTATAGACGAAGAAATCGATGTGTAAATAGGTTAAGCATTGTGTCCAAGGTCACCCAGTCCTTTAAGTGGCAGAACTGACTTTCAGACCAGATTCAGTCTGACCCCAGAGCCAGTCTGCCATGGGGAGATATACACAGGAAATGTTAGAAATCATTTCAAGGGACTAGTGTTGTGTCATTAGGTCATATGTTGAGGCTCAGTGAGAGGTGGGAGATGGGTTCCATGAATCCCTTCCTTCCACAAACCTTCCTTGAGGGCCAACCGCATGCCCGGCTCTGGCCTCGGCACCCACAGTGCACAGGGGACTACACACAATCCCTGCCCTCAGGAGTTCACATCCTAGGAGACGGGAGGGTGGTCACACCGGTAAGGACGACTGGAGTGTGTTCTCTGGGCTGGAGGGGTGTGGTGAGCCATGGGATTCTAGAGGAGAGGTGACTAGGTTTGTCAGGCACAAAGTGGGCACACCGAAGCATGGAGGCACGAAGGCTTCCCAGAAACTGCAATGACTTTGAGGTCTGGTGAGGTAGGTAGAAACTGAGTTGGGTCTTTAGGCAAGGCTGAAAGGATGGGCCTGAAAGGGAGGGCAGAATTGCCTGGGCCAGGGCACAGAGGAGGGAGGGAGCACGCGGCCTGCCCGCCTGGAACAGAAGGTGGGAAGGAGCGGGGTGGGGCTGTGGCCAGGCTGGCAGTTGAGGAGCATGTGGAGAACTCTTGAGAGTGGGCCTGAGGAATTGAAATTCTATCCATGGTACTCCATGGTCTCTGTCAGTGCCGGCAGGGTTTAGAGTTCTGAATCTGCTTTATGCTGCGATGCCTAGAGTAAATTCTATCTTCATCTTTTGCAAAGTAGTGGGGTTGAATACACCATCATTGTATTTTAAAGTTATAGTCAGTGCTGGTTTATTTGTGCTCATAAAAGAGGAAGAATGTTTGTTTAATGATCAAAAAATACTTTTGGAGTACGTTTTGGGTTTGGGGGCAGCCTATTTTCCTTCCTGGTTTGATACTATTCAGGCTTAAACCAAATGAATTTGACTTTTATGAGTTTATACCAGTTGATGTGAGAAGGCAGGCCTTGAATGTTCTAGGTTGTACAAGGAAGATCACTTGAGTTTAAGATTTTGCTGTGGCTAATCTCTAGGGTCGTGAGCCCAACTCTTCACACCCCAAGGAATTTAATTCAGGGGCAAGTTATATTTATTTTCAAGTTGATACCAAGATAGTTTTAGCTAACTTCTTCTCTGTCCCTTCAGATGAGGCCAGGCAAGAGAAGACTGGTTATCGCCATACAGCAATCTTAGAAAGCTAAATTAAAAGACTGTGTTGTCAAAGTAGTTCAAAAGAAAGTCAGTTGAAAATCAGCCACTTTGGAAACAGTTTGGCAGGTCCTACTAAAGCTGAACATTTGCATGCCCCGTGACCCACCATTTCCACTTCTAGGTAATGGAAATCAACAGAGATGTACACATACGTACTTCAGAGGTGTGTACAAGAATGCAGGTAGCAGCACCATTCTTAATAGCCAAAAAGCTGGAAACCATTTAAATGCCCTTCATCCATAGAATGGCTAGATTATGATATATTCATTCAGTGAAATACTTTATGGCAGTGAGAATAAACAAACTCCCACTACCTGCAACAACGTGCATGAATCTTACAAACATAATGTTGAGCAAAAGAAACCAAAGAGAAGAGAATGCAAACTGTATGATTCTATGCACATAAAGTTGTGTGTGTGTGTCTTTAAGGCAATTCTGTTGTGTTCCTTAGGTGGAAGTTGGGGAATAATGGGAGGAGAACAAGGGCAGGCTTCTGGGAGGCTGGTAAAGTTCTGTTCCTTGTTCTGGGTGCTGATTACAGAGATATGTTCACTTTGTGCATCAAGCTATACACTCATTATTTGTGCACTTTTGGTGTGTAGATTACAGTTCAACAAAAAGAACAAAAATCCAAAATGCAAGTTAGGTTTAACCCTGCCCTGTATTTATGTTAATGAAAATATATCCTATCCTAACCTTGCAGTAACTTGCTTGAACAAGCAAGCATCTTCCTCACAGTGATTCTCAAGAAATCTTCTCAGGCTTTTTTGATTAGCGTAAATTCCTTGATCTCGAGCCAGGTTGGAGGGCTCTGAGTCCATGGTTCTAAAAGTATCTCCAGTACAGGTAATATGCAGGACAGCAGTTCTCTTCTCAGACTACCCACTGGAACTACATGGGAGCCCTTACAAGTGCCCATCCCCTGCATTCCCCCTTGCGTTCTGAGTTAGTTGTTCCAGGGCTGAGGTCTGAGCGTCAGTGTTTTTTAAAAGCTCCCCGGGTGAATCCAATGTGCAACCAGGTGAAGGACCACTGATCTAGGGCCTGAGATCAGTAATCTCATGAGAGACACCAGGGACTACAATTAAATGGAAACCAAACTACCTTTTCATCTGAAAGCACTGCTTTGGCTTGGAGAGAGAATGAAGTTTGCATTGTTTCTAACGTCATCTGATTATGGGATTCAAAAAGAATGCATTAAAAACAGTGGTATTAAACCATTTTCCTTTTCCCTTCATTTCTTCCACAGTATTTGCTAAGTACCTCCCTCTGTGCCAGGTATATCAAAGCGGAATTCCTTCCCTACCCCTGTGTATGTATGGGGCCCACACTTACTACTCTGTTAACACTCCGAGCAACTAACTTGAATGCAGAGTGCAATACACACGGTAGCTCTTTCAGCTCAGCATTGTCCTTACTAAATCACAGTTGGCCACTTTGGTACATGATGTTCTAACTATAAAGGAAGACTGAAAGAAGCCTAGGCACTGTGTTGAGTGCAATTTTCAAGGAAAGAGCAAGAAATCGAACATTTTAAACCAATAAGTGAAAGCTGGAGAGAGAGAGAAATGTTAAAATATCATCTTATTTTCTTGAAGTATTTTCCATCCAATCTTGTATCAAAATGGGCATTTAAGTGTGGGGAAAAAACCTGCTGAAGATCTCAGAGAAGACTAGAGGGTGTCAGGTTTCTTGATTAGAAAAATTTATCATCAAAGGCAAAAGAGAAAAGATGGTAATGATAAAAAAAAACCCTCTAAGTGATCACAAATTAACGGTGCAAAATCAAGAAAACAAAAGTAGGTGTTATTCTTGTTCATTTAAACTATAGTTTTCTCCGTTTCATGTGTGTTCTTTAAAACCACTTAATTGTATTTGACATTGAAAATCTAATAGGGCCTTTTGTTTTCAACCAGTTTACTAATTGCAAAATATGTCAGGAATCAAAAGGGCAGGAGGTGTTGGTATATTTTTTTAAAATATATAACTCCTTTTTAATTTTTTTCCCCTATTTTCCTTATCCATTTAAGCAGTGACTTTCAATTAGCCTGCCTACTGATATCAGGTCACTAAACTCCGTGGCTGACGCTTTATTCCTTCATGTGGGTTGTCACTCGTTTACTTCAGTTGGCTGGCAAAGGTTGTTGTATATCCATTACCAGCAACACAGCACTTTGCATTTCTGAATTGACAAGCAGCTATATTGACCCAGCGCTTATTATGGGTCAACAGCTGCGTTAACCAACGGAAGGACTGAGGGGCAATTAAAATGAATTGGCAAAAATATATCTTCCTAATTTACTCCAATTTGTTATTTATGCTAACATTGTATGGCTTCTATGGTGACACTAAACAGAATGGACCCAATAATGGCAATTAACATAAAAATATAATGGCTAATCAAATTGACAGCAACTGTTTCTCATCATCTCGACACACAATACATTATCAAAACAAACTATTATGAAGGAGGTAATTTCAGTGTTCTATTCAACCTGCAGCATGTGTGCAGTCAGGGAGATGTGTACCAGCAATTACTGCTGAATCTAAAAAACTAAACAAATAACTTAATCGCTGTCGTCCTCCTTTTTTTTCCCCCAGGAAGCAGTAATCAGGATTCACTAAAAATAACTGGTGTATAATAGTATAATGATGATGCATATTGTAGAATAGCTAATAAGAAATAAAATAGGCTTCTAGGTGTATACTTTTTAAAATAGGTTCAGGTAAAGAAAGAGAGACTCGTGGAAGGAATGCACACCAAAAAAGACAATAGACCTGGCTGATGAATAGCTCCATGTGGGTTATTCCTGCAGCCTCGTATTTATAGATACCATTTGTAATGGCCAAAGAAGTTTGAAATACACTAAATTTAGTAACAGATTTTATAATGGAGTGAGCAGGAAGGTCAGCCATTGAGCTCTAATAACTAAATTTCAGTTACTTCTGTACCCAGTTAAGTTGGCTGTAGTTTTTCATCATTAATAGCCAGTGAGGATCCTGGGATCTAATACTTGGTTATCCAAAGAGATTCCCTTCAAAAATAAGACCGTTTCTGTATCTAGTTGTAGATAGTGGTTTTCTTTTAGTTCCTAGTCAAATGCTAGTCTGTGGGTGCCACCTGACCCTGCTGCATGGATTGTACAAACAACGTGGTTATCGTGGCCATTCACTGATTCATTCATTCAACCAACGAACATCTGTAGAGTCCTTACTGTGAGAGTTAGCTTGTATGTGCTTTGTTACTGGTGCATAGTAGGTGCTCAATTGATGTTAGATTTCACATTCATCCAAGGCAGCAGGTGAGAACTGGTAACATGCTTGTCTTTTGAGTTTCTCATTTAAGAAGTTCTGAGCGTTGAGTTGTTTCACCTTGGTAGCACACCCCCATCCCCAAAGACGACACCAAAGCCCTAGCTCCTTGTCCTCTGGCATAAAGGGTTTCCCACCTATCTAATCCTATAGGAGGAAGGAAAGTATCAATAAGTTCCTAGGGCAGCCAATTTAAAAGAAATAGAAATGCATGTGAACGTGATTCGCCAAATAATTCTCACTTTGATTGTTGAATTGACTGCAGATGTTTTTCCCCACACAGGGCGAGATACAGTGGCTTAGGAGAATACACAGTGACTCTAGATAAACTCGGGGATGCTATGATTAGTTGAATCAGAACTTGTCAAAGTCACTAAACATTGTTTTGACATGGGTGAGATGAAAAGCCTTGTTTATTTCATTTCACATGGTATCTCTCAGAGGTCATATGTTGCCCACTTAAGGGTGAGCATGGAGCAAGTGGTCAGGATGTTCCCAGGTCTGTGCTTCATTCACCATGTTGTATCTGTGGGCCAGTCCCTGTCGCCAGGCGTCATAAAATCGAGCTCATAGGATAGCAGTACATGTTAAATGGTTTTCAGAAATTGTTTAACTTCCTGCTAGCCTGGACAGGTCCCAGTTAGGAAGCACAGTACCACTTTTCCCAATTAACAGTGCAAATTGTCAAGGGTGCATAGGAATTTGCAATTTGACAAAATCAGTTTTTTGGCAGCAGGGGTAATCAGTCTGTAGCTTCGCAAGTAGTAATCTGTGAGCGAAGTGGCAGGATTTATTTTGAATTACGAAAGGTATGTATGCTATATGAGGGGGACAAATCATTAGGATGATTCTCTCCTTATTCACCCCCCTTCATTAAAAAATAGCTGCTTGATATGGAAGTTGAAATTAGGGGATACACTCGTTGAGTGATCTCCAAAGCTACCCCCTCCCCAATATTCATTTATTTTTCTGTTATATTGCAGTATTCTGACAAGTCCCTGTACACCCAGCTGTGCTTTTACCGGTACATTTTTGATGCGGAGTGTGCACTGGAGAAACTTATTACCGATCATGAGAAAGGTACGTTAAAATACTGTAATTACCTTTGAGTTTAAAGTGGAAATTTGCATCATAAAAGCCAGACCTACTGTGTCAGGGTGTTCATGCAGCATCGCACCACTGTCTCAGAAGCAGGCCATGGGGGCCGTCGTGAGCACAGGCATACCCTGCGTGAGGGGCGGTGGCGTAGGAATCCCCGGCTTTGGCCTCCACAGCCTGCCTCACGTTGTTCTCTATTAAAGCTGGGCTTTGGGGGAGGAACGGTACAGAAAGAACTCTTTAAATGCTATATTTTGAAAATGCTATTTTCTATAGAGTTTAGTAACTGTAATAAAGTAAGAATAGGCAACGTGATCACTGGACCTACAAAAACCAGATATTACCAGAAAAAAATAGACCTGGAGTATGTCTCTGCTGTTCACTAAAAGCCTAGGTTCATTTTGAGAGAGAGAGCTGGGGTGGAGTTCTTTTATTGACTCCATCCTAACAGAGCGTGTAGACACCTCAGCCCAGATGATCAGGCGCTGCCTTGTAAGCCTCACACAAGACTTGCAGGCACTGTGGGGCTTCATGGGCCTGAGAAAAGCTTTGTTACATAACTTAAACTATTTGAAAATGTCATGACAAGTGCATGGGTTTTTTTTCTCCTACATGAAAATCACATTGACAACTTTTCTGTTACCTGTAAAAAATAAAAAAGGTGAGTTTATACATTTTTCTTATTAGTTACCTACAGAGTGTTTATGTTGTTTGTCAGTGCATATCAATTCGACATTTTGTTGGTCGGTGTTAGGCTGGAGACAACCTCAAGGGCATATAGAAACGTACAAATACTTCTGGATTTCCTCACGTAAGAATCCCCATGCCCTTGATTTGGTCTTAAACTCTTTTCAGTTCTAGTCATAATTGACTCCAGTTCTTCCATTTACAAAGATAGGCTAGAATTTTTTTTTTTAATGCCTTGACTTACTTGGTTTTTCTGTCCTTGGATATAAAATACTTTACAACTGATGGAGGAGTTGTTTCAAATATTAGTATCTTGTCTTTAGATGTTCAACAAGAACTTGGGCTATCTCCACAGCATATTTTCAGTGAATTAATAAAATTCATATAGAGAAAAAATTCCTTTAGTCCATGAGTAACTAGGTCTTTGAACTTTCATTCATGACTGGTGGCTAGCCCATGTTTATTTGCGGTATCAACAATAACTGTTTCTCTTTTACCCCCAAGGACCTTTCCTTAAAGGCGTAAAGCATTTAGAGAATTAAGTAGTGACTGATGAGTACATTGTCTGTTTCTGTCGGGTTTGTTACCTCTTTCTGGGTATTAGAACTTGATCCCCCTTTACTTCTTTCTGAATCCAGGTTGTTCCCTAGATGTTCTTAGATACCTAGGGGACAGATTCCTCTTCCAGACATTTCCAAAATTCTTATCTGAAGGGCTGAATGATCAGCAGTTTTCAAAAAGTCCAGTGACTCAGAGACTTGTAGAAGTGATCTGGAAAGTCACTGGAGACTTACCCCAGCTTTTTAGAGAACATCAAGGAGTGTATGCTGCTATCCCGGAAAATAGGAGATAACAGAGTAGTCACTTGGAAGATTCTTGCTTGACAAAAGTGGAGAAGTGTTGATAGAATCTGTACACTCACACTATTTACTCTAGTTCCGTTTCACAAGTTTAAGAATCACGACACTTTTTTTGTCATTTGATTCTAATAAATACACTATCTGGGAGTTCAGGGCCAAAACGGCATGGATTGAATTACTGACTCGTTCTTTTGCATGTCAGAAGCCCAAAGAAAATAAAGCAAAAGAAGGGTACAAAATGGATGTCTGACAGAAAGAACTTCATGGAATGTTTCAAGAGCCTTTTGTTTTATTTATTGAGTGTTAATTAGTGAAACTTCTTCCTTTGATCTTCTGCTTATTTATTATTCCTAAATTGCATTTTTGGAATGAGTGCATTAGCAGAAATTTACTTGGTCTGGACGTTCTCACATCATTTGGTAATGCTAAGTGGTGTTAGGGTATTTGTTAGTGGTGGGATATAAACTGAAACACTGGGTCATGCTTACCCGTGGTCCAAGAGCAGAGGTTTCCTAACAAGGGACATTTGATACACTCTTGCCTACAAGTCACCTGGTGGCATATAGTAGTGCAAGTCTATGGATCCTACACCCAGAAATTCTAGTTCAGAAGGTGTTCGGTAGAGTTTGGGAAGCTCAGCTTTTTAGAAAGTCCCCCCAGACAGTTCTGAACACATGATTTGGATAGTTTCTAAGTACGAGAGAATTGAACACAGGTTGTAATCCATAGGGGACAATTGGAGAACAAGAATATTCTTACAGTCCATAAGTGAACAGTTACAGAGGAAACTCCCATAAGTGTAAATTAATGTAACGTATGTAAAATTCACTTCTCACTTTATAAGTTGGAGTGAAGTGCTCTCTTCTTTCTGATTTGCCATTCAAGGGAGATTTGCTGTTAAAATGAATTGAAAGTCTGTGGGATCCAGAGGGCAAATATATTTATTCAATTTGGACCAAGGCCAGAACACCAATAGATGTTAACATCAAAAGTCCTGTGAAAAATGACAGTCATTACACACAGTTATATTATTGAGAATGGAATCTAAGTATCGTCTGTCAACAAGTGCCCTGAAACTGGCGCGTAAAGTATTTACCATAGACTCTCCTTTACTGTTGATACCTAGCAACATTTCCTTCGCTAGGATAGTTTTACCGTTTCCATTATAAAGCCCATATTTTAAAGGTTGTAACTGGATTGTGGTTTTAATCTGTGTTTGAAACTTGCAATTTGACTTGGAAAAAACCCACAAATTATTGGAAAGAGGTTTATTTTTATGGTGAAAAGTAGCTCTTGTCAAAGCTTTTTCCTGTGCTTTGCTTTTCAAACAAAGGTTTACAGGCCATTAGTCCATAATATGAATTAACCCCATTTGGTATTTTTCCCTTTCCTTTAAGATGGTAAGGGACTCACTTTGGTGAAGTATCCACTTCATATTCACCGTAACTACATAACATTTTTAAAATCTTATTTCTGTGGGACTTCGGCACAAAGTCCAAAGACTTCTGTGGGATTGTAAGTGCTCCAGAATGTACATAGATGGCATAATAGATCCAAAAGAAGTTTTAGAGGAACATAGTGGCAATATATGAAGTAAAAATCCATTTCCATGATGGCAGCACATAATGGTCCCATTTGGCTGCCTCATCCCAGGGGGGCCTTGGCCTGAGTAGGGATAAGTGAACTGTTTGGGGGAGACATGAATCAATTCAAATCTTTGCCCAGTTGTCTAAATTAAGTCTGCTTAAAAAAAGAGGAGGAAAAAGAGTCTCCGACTTTTCTCAACTGAGCCTTTTTTTATTTATTTGGCAACGATAAAAACAGTGTGTATATATTTTCTATTATTTCTTGAGTGCCATCCCAGATGTCAGAAAAACAAAGATGGCCAATGCTCCCTGCCCTGGAGGAGCTTAGAGTCCTTTGCGGACAGAAAGATTCATATACAGTTAAGTGTGATAAACCACTGATCTGGTCAAATTGTTTTGGAAACAAAGAAAGGGATCCACTAACTGCCTTTCTTAATAGACTTTATTTTTTAGAGCAGCTATAGGTTCACAGCAAAGTTGAACAGAAGGTACAGAGATTTCCCATGTACCCCCTGCCCCCACACACGCACAGCCTCCCTCATTATCAGCATCCCCCACCAGAGTGGGGCATTTGATGAACCTACACTGATACATCGTTATCACCCACAGTCCGTGGTTTACCATAGGGTTCACTATGAGACACTGTGTGAGTTTGGACAAATGTATGATGACATTTAACCACCATTACAGTATCATACACAGTAGTTTCACTGCCCTAAAAATCCTCTGTGCTACTCCTAATCACCCCTCCCTCCCCTCAACTCCTGGCAACAACTGAATTTGTTTGTTTGGTTTTTTTTACTGTCTCCATAGTTTTGCCTTTTCCAAAATGTCATGTGATTGGAATCATATAGTATGTGGCTTTTTCAGATTGGCTTCTTTCACTTAGTAAGATGCATTTTAAGTTTCCTCTGTCTTTTCCTGACTTGGTAGCTCATTTCTTTTTAGTGCTAAATAATATTCCATTGTCTGGATGTACCACAGTTTATTTATCAGTTCACCTACTGAGGGACGTCTTGGTAGCTTCCAGATTTCAGCAGTTATGTATAAGCTGCTATAAACATCCATGTACAGGTTTTTGTGCAGACATGTTTTCAACTCCTTTGGGTAAACACCAAGGAATGCAGTTGCTAGATCATTTGATGTGTATTTTTGTAAAAGACTGAAGAACTGACTTCCAAAGTGGCTGTACCACGTTGTTTTCCAGCCAGCAGTGAATGGGTGTTCCTGTTGCTCCACATCCTCCCCCGCGCTTGGTGGTGTCAGTGTTCCCGATTTTAGCCATTCTGATAGTTGTGTAGTGGCATCTCAATGTTGTTTTAACTGGCATTTCCCTGATGGCATATGATGTGGAGCATCTTTTCATATATGCTTATTTGCCATTTGTGTATCTTCTTCGGTGAAGTGTCTTTGGCCCATTTTTTTAATCGGGTTGTTTGTTTTCTTATTTAAGAGTTCTTTGTGTATTTTGGATAACGGTCTTTTATCAGATGTGTCTTTGGCAGATATTTTACCCCAGTCTGTGGCTTGTCTTTTTATTCTTTTGAACACTAATTGCCTTTTCACTTTAGTGTTTGATTTTTCCTTATTCCTAAAAACAAAAACAGAAAAACCACTTTTTTTCTGTTCCTGTTCTCTCTTACCAGATGCTTAGCTCCTGTTCTCTCTTACCAGATGCTTAGCTCCCCTTATTCTGCATCAGCTATTTGTAGTAGGATGGTGTATTAGTCTGCTACGCCTGCCATAACACAGTACCACAGACTGGGTCGCTTCAACAGCAGAATGTATTTCCTGACTGTTCTGGAGGCTAGAAGTCTGAGATCAAGGTATCAGAAGGGTTTCTTCTTCTGAGGCCTCTTTGGCTTGTAGATGGCCATTTTCTCCGTCTTCACATGGTCCTCCCTCTATACCTTTCTGTGTCCCATTTTAACTTAATTACCCCTTTAAAGGCTCTATCTCCAAATATAGTCACATTCTGAGGTACTGGGGGTTAGGACTTCAACCCCTCTTTGATATGACTTTGGAGATGGGGGGGATACAATTCAGCCCATAACACATGGTCGTCTTGGTGAATTTTCTATTAGTCCTGCCAGAATAGGAACACCAGGATTTAGGACTCTGTGTTGAAGAAAGGAATTGGAGCTACGGTATAAATGTTTGCAAAAGGATGGTGCTTTAACTGTGGACTTCTGAAAAGCATCTGTTAGGAAGCCCAGTTTCTCAGTGGAGTCCCTTTAGGCCCAGAAGGACTACTCTTCAGGTCACCCCTATTTCTTTCAAAGGCCCATGGGCGGCCTGAGGGCCACAGCCTACTGGGCAGCCCCTGTCACGGGCTGTGCTCCTCACTCCTCTCAGCATGGTGAAATCTCCCAGCCACTTCCCCTCTCAAGCTTTGTTCTCACTGGCTTGTTTTGCCAGTTTTTTCTTAAACTTTTCTTGTTACCATCACTCTTCTTTTGTCTTTTCTTTATACCTGATGGTAACGTCTGTAGGTATTTGTTGTTTCCGTTAGTGTCACCAGAACTAGGCTGACCCTATGTAAGGTACTTTATAGTTTCCTGTCATCCTTTCATATGTCTCACACAGGTCCTCACAACAGCCCCATGAGGTAGCAGTGGATTGTGCCCCATTATATTGATGAAGAAATTGAATGTAGTATAAGCTTGCTTCCTTTGCATTCCCATAGCACCCTGTGAAATGCCCTTCTTGTAGGACTGGTCCTGAATTGTTTTGACTTTCTCTTCCACTGAGTTCATGGAGGCAAAGGGTTGTACCTTGTTGATCTGTGCTTTGCCTATGGGAGCCAGCTCACTAAATATTTGTTGAATGAATCCTTAGTGCAAAATAAGGTCACACAAGCACTTTGAAGAACTGTGGAGGAGTGAGTCCTAGGAATTAGTTCTGTCCATGAATGGCAGTGTGCCGGAAAGTTCTCCAATCTCCTGTATTGCTCGCATGACTCAGGTGTGCCATAAATTAATGTCAGTAAATTTCCTTGACATTTTCAGGTTTAATATCTGTCATTTCAACTCTTTGCAAGTGATAACTGAAGATGAGTGACGTCGTAGCTCTCATTTTGCTGATGCCAAATTTGAATTGAATCAAAAGAATGTCAGGTCACTTAACTAGTGAGTGAGCCTGGGTGACTGCCCCTCACCCACACTGCCAGAGTCCTGTTCTCTGCTTGCCATCAGCCGAATAGTTACGCTCATGAAGTAGTAATGATTGTATTGCCTTGTGGAAAATAGGGACCCCAAAGAGAGACAACAGCTAGTACTGAAAAGCTAAGGAATCTAAAAAACTGTTTTGGTGGTTTAGTGTTTTGTTTTTTGGTTTTTTGTTGTTGTTGTTTGGTTTGGGGGTTTTTTTTTGGTTTTTGGTTTTTGGGGGGTGTTTTGCCAGAAAATAAGAGTTGTATGGAAAAAAATTATATGCTTTAGTGCATATGGGAATTTGGAGATTTCTGAGGGTTTAAGACAGCTCCCTTTTCAATGTTAAGGATTTCTACTATTCCTAAACTGCGAAAGCGAAAGAGTTGTATCATTGCTAGAAGTGCTGAAATACAAGTAGCAAAGAGCCGCTGGAGTCCTCTCTAAGCCAGTTGACATTCTTAGAATTTACTTTGTTAAAGCCTCACGAGGCATTAAGAAGAAGGCTGTGTCAGACACCCTGTCTGATCCAATTCTTATGGGTTATTCCACTGAATTTTAGAAATGAACCTTTTCTCTGTTTTTAATAAATAATAACAGCATACACAAAACAATTCATACCTACCAAATACATATAAAAGTAAAGGTAGAATTTCACTTAAGTACCAATTTGCTCTTCTTAAAGTTATATTTTTTATAATTGTGAAAAACATTTTCGTTAAAGAAACTGATTTTGAAATGGGCAGTCCATTTTCCTTTTGTTTCATTTTCTTACGAATAAAAAATGATCTGAGGTTTTGGGTTTTTCTTTTTAACTATTTCTTTCATTAGTTTAAGTGAATTTTTATCATGGGAGACTAACGTGGCAGTTCAGAACAATTCATGATTAGGAAGTGATTGTAGAAATACATAAAGAATTTTGATGATAGAAAAAGTGGTTCATATAATCCTGAGCTTTGGGGGAGTGTTGTTATTGTTAGACATTATGTAGTTTCAATCTTTAATGACTTAGAGAAATACTAACAACATAAGGTCAAAGTCCAAAACTTAAGTAACCATTATAATTCTAATTTGTAGTTTATATGCAAGGTGGAAAAATTAGTAAGAAACACTAGAATTGTTTACAGCTGTTACCTGTGGGTGGATTATAGATAATTTTTATTTTCTTCTTTATATGATCTGGGCATGTACTGCTTTTATAACAAGAAACAAATTATAAGAACTGAAATTTTACAAAGAAATGTTTTGTTCAACTTGAAATAATGATTCCAGTAGTTTAGCAGTTGAGGGAAAAAATAACATACAGATGAACCCAGGTCAGCTTTTTTCTCCCTGCATTTTTTTCCAAATCAAACATAATGCCTTGTTACTCAGAGAGTGATCAATATACCAGCAGTGTAGGCATCACCTGGGAACTTGTTAGGAACGCAAAATATCAGATCCTCCCCAGACCTACTGCATCAGTATCTGCATTTTAACAAGATTCCCAGGCGATTCCTGGGCATATTAAAGTTTGAGAAGCACTGATTCAAGACACTCTCCTTAGTAACTAAAGCCTACTTGCATTCTATTCATCCATTGATTGGGGCCATCCTTTTGGCAAAACTTTAAAATGACGAATGGGCAGAACACAGAAGGCCTAGCCAGGTTTCAGGTGGAAGTGGCACGACAGCCTAGTCTTCTGAAATATATTCTGTAATTAAGCTTAAAAATGTAGTAGCCTGAGAAGAGCTAGGAGAGGGGGGAAAAGCAAGAAAGCATGAGTTCCTCCACTTTGTTTCTTCGTAACTAGAAGGAACAACGGAGAAGTAAATTAAGATTTTCAAAATGGCTTTCAGCTTCTCAAGATGAGTGGCTTATAAAAGAGAAAACTGGAATGTAGCTCTATAGCCACTTCATACAAGGGTTACTCTGTATGTGCCCACCAGTCACCACATTCTGGGTCTCATTACAACATTGATTTAGTATGCTTGTAAAGATTTCAAGGCATCGAGCTAGAATTTTTTAGAAATGAAAACAAGCTTCTATTTCTTAATTTTGGAACTACAAAATTTACTTTGGAATTTACTTTTCCTACTGTTGCTGACTTTTCTGTTGTATTTTTATGCTCAGTACAAGAATGACAAAGTTGGTATTTTCCTATGGCAGCCTGGAGCCCCTTCATACTGCTTTGCTTTTCTCTCTGAATACTGCTAGTTTTGTTTCTGTTTTGTTGTTTAACTAAAGACAACTTTACAGTGTGACAGAAGAGAAACTACATTTTCCAGGGAATTGTCACCATAGTTGCTTTGCCCGTAGTGGAGGTGTCTTGTCTCTGTGTATTTTCTGTTATCCTCTTTAGGATAGCGAAAGTTGTATATGACAATATTGCCATGTGTTTGGGCAACAAACTTCCAGATTCTGATAACGTGCCTTTTCTTTAAGCCCATTTCTGTAAATATGCACTCAAGTTTTGCACTTTTATGTAGAAATGGACTCACAAGCATGCTGTGATAACAGATGTGTTACAAGTTTTGTAAAATCCTTCCTAGTATGTCTTTTCAATGAGCAGGTTCCTTGCCCCTTTTGTAGTGCCAAGTACAGCAGCACAAACAAGGGCATTATCTAGGTGATAATGCTGTGGTTGATGGTCTTCATTTGCAAAACATATTGTCATTTTTTGAGTGTTTGAGAGCCGGGAAAACCTGATAAGATTTTTTTCATGTACTTTAAAAAATATATACTTCTATCACCAATGAGGGAAAAAATATTAAATAATTTTCAAGCAGTTAGACCATAATGTGAGCTAATCACTTTATTTTGAAGAAAAGTATTTTTAAACAGTTGAGCTAGTGAATTTACTTTTAAAATGTATTGTGCTTACACAGTAGATGGTTTTATTTCCATGATGTTTTTTACTACATAATTATACATCTTAATTACGTAATTACTATCATAATTATTATGTAATTGCATGTACTTCCACTAATTACAAAATCAGGAAGTGTAATTATCTAGTAAAAACTTTATGAAATTTCATGCACTAAAAATTACTTAAAAGGCTATCTATTCCAGTGGTCTACTGGAAGGCTTTCCGTGGTTAGTCTTAGTCCTGACTTTAGTTTAGAACTTGAACCCAAAGGCCAGGAGAAGAAGGACAGTTACAAACAGACTAACACTAAACTGCGTATTGCAATATAGGTTAGATGGCCTTTGTTCCTTATGAGTTAAAGCCAGGGTGCGTTTGAATTTCTTTGTGTTTATGGAAATGTGGTAAGAGTAATATCTTATATTTGAGGTAGCATCACAAAAACTGTCAATGAAAAGGACAGTTCTTAGGAAAGAATTAGTTAATAGAATTGACAATCAAGCCATTAACGTTACAGAACAGCCAGGCCCTCTATACTTCTGTAATGTGAATGGCTTATTTAGCTATCTCTGTCTTTAAAATAATAATAATAATAGTAGTAGTAGTAATATTATTATTATTATTATTTAAAATTCTGTTTCTTTAGTTTGAAGAGGGCTTTTCCCCCCCAGTTTGTGTTTATATTTACCAAGATGGGAACAAACATATCAAAAGAGCATAATCCTTTTCTACTATTACTTGATGTCAAAAGGAGCTTTTGAGACATAAACATACACGCACAAACATGTAACATCAGACCCTAAAGACAGAAGGTTTAATTCAATAAAGCTATGATGTCTTTACCATTCAAAACGACATACAAATTGCACAGTGAAACAATAGTCATAACAGCAAATTAGATATGACATCTAAATTACACTACAAAGAGAAATCCCAGAACCATTTTTGGTCTGTAGGAGTCTATTTTAGCCCAGGTTTAAAACCCAGTCTAGAGACTGCTTTATTGCCTAAGTAGGGTAAAGTTGTAGAAAACTAATTAGAGGTTGGTTGAATTAATTGCAGATTAATTAGGAGGAAAAGGCTTATAAGACTCGTGGCCGAGAAGAGAGTAGATCCTGTAACTATCAAGATAGAATGTACTCTAAGTTTCAGGAATATTAAATTATCGATATTTGTGTAACATGTATAATAATCTGTTATAACATGACCTAAATAAAGCACTTGGGTTAGATATAGTTACACTAAAATTTCTTCCCCTCAAAATTAGTGCTTTTCGCTAGAAGTGTATTGAATCAACCACGTAAAATATATAACAGTTACTTCTTTTAAAAATGCAGCCGTAAACCTTAAAAGGTCTGTAGTCTTAAAAGCATGTGACATTCCCTTTTTTTGTTGTTGTTGTTGTTGTTCTTAAATCTTTCTAAAGAAGCACGCTTTGTGGTTTTATCAGTTATTGACTTTGTGACTTTTTAATACCAGCTAAAATTTGTAATAAATGTGACCTTAAACAAAAAAGTCAGTGAAAGAAATGAAAACACCAGCCCCGTTTGCTTCAAGCAAATTAGAGGGTTTATAGTCATCCAGAATTATTTCCTGCTCTCAGAGATATTTGGGATTTAAACAGGTTCAGTCTGACTCTGGTTTTTTTTCTCTAGTAGTTTGGGATTATTTTTAAATTGCATATTCTTTTCCTCTTGGGAATCTTTGCCCATTTACTTAGGCCAGAATTTAATGTCTCCATCATTTCTTATTTGCCTTAACTCTGTCGTGATAATGTTTCTTTTCAGAAATGTTTATGCTCCTTTTATGTTTATGAGAGACAGCACTTGCCTCTCATGCATCTTCTTCATCTTGTTTTTGTTTGTTGTTGTTGTTGTTGTTTTTACCAATTGCATGTGCCGTATCTGAATAGCCTCTAATGGTTAAGAGTTAAGTGTTTTTGCTTAGTCCTCACCTTTCCGATTACAGTGCAGATTTAATTTTTAACCTGACTTAATGTTTAAACTGACTGGGTTTTTTTGTTTGGTTTTAATTTGCTTTGCTTTCTTGCTTTTCATAGAAATTGGCATATGTTTTCATTATCCTCTGTAATTCTTTAAATTTTTCATAATTCTCTAAGGGCTTAAGCCGTAACTTTTGAAGTTTGTGTCCCTGTGATATCTCCAGTTACTCAGTAGCCCCAGGCCCAGATGTGGTGTTGATTTGCACATGATTAGTCAGTGTCCATTTATTATTTTATGCTACTGCACTATCATGTCCATATAATAAACACTATCTCTCATACAGGAAGAAAACCCATCATCAATCGGACTCATTCTTAGAGTAGTTCTTTTTATAGTTGTCATGAATTTATTCAGACCCGTCAGTATTCTCTTCCTTGTGGCCAGCGGGACAGTAACCAGATGGAATTAGTAGTCGGTCATGGAGTTCAATTGAATTAACATTGATTGCATTCTCCCCATGTAAAGGCCCTGGGAAACCTGTTAGCCTTAGCACCGTCCCTTAGAGCTTAAGGCTTAAATCAGCTGTGCTCACAAAAAGATAGGTTTGCAGACTAATTTTAGACACCGATTTACTTTTCTTGTTTTAAGAAATTATTATAAAACCCAACTCACAAATAAGATCACCAAACCAGGTCTGTGTGTAAGTCTGGTTTTATCTGTTTCTCCTTGCTTCACACCCCGCCCCCCAAAATTCATTCAATGAGTGTTTGCTGAGTCTCTGCCTTGTGTGATATGTAAAGGGCCCAAGTATAATCAAGAGCTGGGTCCTTTTTTAGAGGTGATAATATTTCTGATCATTTTCTTATTCACGAATTCACCCTCTAAGCACCTACTTTTTATAGGACTTTATATTTTATGGAGAACATTCACATCTATTATCTTTTACGTTTCCCATTAGATAAAATAGTTGACATTTTTTCAGATGAAAAAACAACCTGAAAGAGATGAAACGACCCTCCTGAGGTAGCAAAGCTGCATGGTGTGAGAGCCCAGCCTTCTTTCCACTGTGTCACAGCTGCCCTGCTCTTAATCTAGTAGGGAAACTTCGACCTGAAGGCAAATAACTCTTAACACAAGGGGATGGCATGAAGTGCTGTGGGATCTCCGCATTTAAGTCCGGGAAGGGTTCCCAGTGGAGATGGAACCTGAATTGGGCCTTGAAGAAAAGATGAGATTTTAATCGGCACAGGTGCTGGCGTGAAGTTTGAGACTAAGTTTTGTCTTTCCCACTATTCTTTAAGTGCTCTATTGTCTATTGCTGATCTAGCTTTTATAAATCAAAGAACCTTATTTGACAAATGCATGGTGATTTTTAAAACACTTTTGAATTGGAGGTTTAGTCAAAAAGCACTTATTAAGAGGGTAGTCTATGCGAAGCTTTAAACCCAAGACTGGAAGCTGGAAAGCTGTTCGCTCTTCACTCCACACTGTAACCAGTGGTGCTGCTTTGAAAGAAGTTGATTCCATCCTGCAAGATACATCTGTCAGAAGTGTATCAAAGTGTTTTCCTATCTTAAATAATTTAACTCAGATATAATAATGTAAGTATTTTGACATGAAAATGTTACATACTGTGATATATCCACTTATCTTAAAACAGACATCTTTAACTTTAAAAGAAAGAAGTATGGTAAGACAAAACAAAACAGAAATAGGAATTAAAAGAGATGAATGACAGACGGAATTAGTTTTATTTAGAAGATAAAAATAAAATCCTATTAGCATTATGACCAGAGAATGTAAAAATGTTTTACTTGAAGCATGATTAATTTTTTAAACTATCATCATGATGGAAGTTTCGACATATGTAGGACCTGTTTATGGAGTAAATGTTTACTGCTAAAATTATCCCTATGTTTTATTGATTATTATGTATTGTCTTGCCCCCAAAAAAGTAGATGCTAAAAGTCAGTGAAATCCAAGATAAAAGGGAGGGTCTAAATCGAGCCTGTCTTCAGGAAATTATCCAACAGAGCACACATTGGTCTCTCTTAGTAAAGGCTTTATCACTTTTAACAAATGTGCCACAGGAAATTTATTAGTATGCTACAAAGAAATTTTCAAAATAATTAAGGCTAAACTACACTTGTCAAAATAAATGAATGAAATACAATTTTAAATCATCTTTCTTCACTTATTGCTCATTTGCATAATTCAGTAACTTACACAGGAGTCTTTCAGTTATTGGTGTGAATTAGCAAGGTTCTGCTATTCCTTGTTGTACGAGCGGGAATTATGCTACCATGTAATTAACTATTCCAGACATGGACTAACGGGAAATACCAAAGGGCACAGCAAAATCTAAAGAGACAAGGCAGGGAATCTGAAGACAAGAGACAATCAAAGACACCCAACAAACTCAAGCTGGTAGACCACAGGGAATTTTGAATGAAGCCTCTTAATTTATTTTGAGAATAAGGAATCAGTAGTATGAGAGAAATCTCAACAAGATTAGCTGACTAAGCCCACTTAAAAAAAATATCTCTATAGTGCATGGTGTGCCAGGTTAACCACTCCTGTTTGTTAGTCTGTATACAGCTCAACAAATAGCCGGCAAAGCCTTTCATGGGTATATAGTGGCTTTCCATTGAGGTTTTCACTCTTTGAAGGAGGTCGTTTATACCAATGAGATCTGTAGATGCAAATTGCTTTCGCTATATGTGAGGGGTCATTCCTTTCACAGCAGACTTGCTCATCTCTTTTATAGAGGTTTTGTTATTTTTCTACTGCTCCCAAAGGAATGATGGGAATCACGCGCCCCCCCCAACCCCCCATCTAACTTAGCATCCAGATCTTTTCCTTCCAGCTCTGTGAAACTTTTGTGTGCTGATCTTTGGGAACAAAACAAGCTGTTGGCAGCAGCCCTTAGCGCTGAATCAGGAAACTTTTTTCCTTCTTTCAACCTGAAATATCATTTTTAGATTTGCCTCTCTTTTTCACCTAATTCTTTTTTTTTAAAATAAATTTATTTATTTTATTTATTTATTTTTGGCTGCATTGGGTCTCCGTTGCTGTGCGCAGGCTTTCTCTAGTTGCGGCGAGCGGGGGCTACTCTTCATTGTGGTGTGCGAGCTTCTCACTGCGGTGGCTTCTCTTGTTGCGGAGCACGGACTCTAGGCGCACGGGCTTCAGTAGTTGTGGCACGTGGGCTCAGTAGCTGTGGCTCGCGGGCTCTAGAGCGCAGGCTCGGTAGTTGTGGCACATGGGCTTAGTTGCTCCGTGGCATGTGGGATCTTCCCTGACCAGGGCTCAAACCCGTGTCCCCTGCATTGGCAGGTGGATTCCTAACCACTGTGCCACCAGGGAAGCCCTCACCTAATTCTAAGAGAATTTCTTGCTCATTGCAGCAGTGTGTCACTGTAACATGCTAGGGCATGTGGGAAATTCTTGGAAGCCATGTCCTGAAAATGTCATTTTTAGTTTGGCTCCCAGATGATGTAAGCTCATTGGAACTAGAGGAGCAGAGAAGTGAAGGGATCTATTTTAAGGGTTAGCTATGGAAACCTAACTTCTGATCCCATTACTGAAGTGGAGGGAAAGATAACATTTGTCTTTCTCCTAAGCTTTTAAGAATCATACAGACAATCATAGGTTTTAGTCTATAATGTTCAGGAGTCTTAGGGAGAAGGGTTTCAGGCACACTGTGGGAGCACTCTGTAAATATTTGTTGTTTCTTCCTTCCTTCCTTCCTTCCTTCCTTCCTTCCTTCCTTCCTTCTGCTAGCATTTTTTGAGCACCAAGGGCACTGACCTAGGCTCCTGAAAGGCAGTATAAGGTAGTGATTAAAAGCCTGCTCTCTGGAGCCAGAATGGCCAGTTCAAGTTTTGGCTTTCCACCTCTTGCTAGATAAGTAACTTTGGGGCATGTGACTTACCCCGTGCACCTTCCCTGTACAGCTGGGAGGAATATAGGGCCTGCCTCGTAGGGTTCAAATTAAATGGGATAATATGGAAGCAGGGTGATATGTAAAATGCCTAGAATAGTGCCAGGCACGTAGTAAACATGCAATAAATGTCAGTTGGTTTTATTATTTCGGAGAATAACACTTTATCCAAACCACTGTGATAGTCCTTAGTATTACTGTTACTCTATCTGAGTTGGTTTCTGTAGCCTCTCATTGACCATGTTTTTTGTTTATATTTGTATTCCCAGCATCTGGCACAACACTGCAACTGGATGGTTGCAGTATGAAAAAGGCATGGTTCCTACTCTCAAGGAGCTTAAAATCAATCGTGATAACTGTCATTTAATTCTGTCAGTACTAATAGCAGAGGTTGAACCACAAATAATCCACAAATCATTTTCATGTTGTTTACATATGTCCCTTATCGGTAATAACTGTTGCCTGTTTCCTAGGGAGGGTAAAAAATAGTTGTACTTGTGTGCAGAAATTTGGCCAAACCCAAGTTCCCTAATCATATACTTTAGCACATTACTTCTTAACAACCAGGGTGTATCTTTTACACTTTTTAAAATAACAGGTGCCCAGTTGCCACCGCCAGGTATCTGGTTCAGTAGGTCTGGGGTGGGGCCCCAGTGGCTGTGTATTTTAAAAAGCTCCACAGTGACTCTGATGCACACCTACAGTATTGAGAATCTCAGAATTAGTGAAACTCTTCAAACTTTAATATTGCTTCATGTCAAATATGCATTAAGTATGACTTTGATATAGAAAGGGAGATTGGTTGGTATCTAGATAACAATTTAAATAGACAGTAGAAAGGAAAATGAAGTCAAACACATGAATTATTTCTTCGATAAGGGAATCATTTATGGTGCTATATGAGCTAATATAGCATTCAAGAATAAAGCGAAGGAGAAAAAATGGGCTAGGGAAAGTAAGCTGGAAGAAACTGGTTTTTGGTAACGAGAGAAGATGAAATAAATGCATTTCAGCAAAATTGGCAATAAGAGCACTTGTTATTTTCAACATTAACTTACATCATGAAAGTAGGAAAGGGCCACCGTGGATGGTGGGGAATCCTCAAAGAGACTAGACGGGTGACTGGGAAGTATCGAGGTAGCAGCTATCCCAACCCTGGCATTTAGGCGTCTCCATAGTTGGGATTTCTGGGACCTTTCCCACCTCCTGTAGTCTTCTCCTTACCGCTGGGCCCAGCTGGCAGGGTCTAGGGTGGGGCCCCAGTGGCTGTGTATTTTAAAAAGCTCCTCTGTCCTAGGAGATCAGCCCTTTGCAGTTTCACATTGCTGCCTGTCACCCAAACGAGCTGGGACCAGGTGGTAGTCCTGGAGGCATTGGAAGGACATGTCTGGGCACCATGGTCATAGTTGGGCTTACCTTGGGTCTCCCGGCAGGACAAATAGCTTGGTTAGCCCCATTTCCCAGCACTGGGGTCTTGGAGCTAGAAAAGAGTCTCCGATGAGCCTTATCTCAGGCTGTTGGTTTCAGATCACCCCCCTTTTGCCTAAAAGGATTGAGACAGCACCTCCGGGGCACCTGCAGATTAGACCCCTCCCTGGGCGGGCCTTGACTCCACCATGGCTACCTCCACCTGCTCATGGGTTTCCCCTGCCTGCATCGCCCACCCCAATCCCGTCTCTCCCTGGTGGTATTCTGCTTATCCTTTAAGGCCTCCCAGCTAAAAATGATCTCTTTGTCCTCCAAACTCGTGCAGCTCTTAAGCACTGCCCCTCATGCATTATAACTCTTTGAGGATGGGGACCATTCTTGAGATGTTACTGTGTGTCTGGTTGCAACTTACACCTGATAGGCACCTAATAAATAGTATGTGAAATTGTTTTCTACAGTACTTTAGCGTAGAAGCATAATACTTTGTTTCTTATAGAATACGTTAATGTTTATAGCATACTTTTCTGACTCCCTCCTCTCTTCTCTCTTTGCCATCGTACCCTCCAACTGTACGATAAAACTTTTTCCATCCGTGTATATCTATACGTTCATCAGACGTTTAGCCCATGCCCTCTCCTCACTCCACATGGACTTGATTTCCCACCCAAATCTACCTACTTTCTGATAATTCCTAATAGAGTTGGGCTGTGATTCTATGCACCTCAGGAGATGGCATAAATTCCAGGCTAGAAATTTCTTTGTTCGAACCTTTAGGTTATATAAATCAAATGGACGCCCTACTCTATTAGTAGAATGAATCAAAAAGTCCAAAGATGGACTTCACATGAGGACCATCTCTGCCCAGACCCACTCCTTGCCCTCCAGAACCTGTATACAGATCATAGCAGCTGGCCATTTTGCTTGTGGGTTTTTCTAGTGGTTCACAGCTCTAGCTCTTTAATGACCTTGCCATCTTTGAATTTCTCTGAGCACTCAAAATTTGTTATTTGGCTTTACCAGTTTTTATGACATCTCGGTATGCCTGGAGGCCATCTCTGGACAGCTGCCTGAAGGTGGGGAGATGGGGGTGGCTGAGAGGCTTGTAGTCTGCTCTGTTCTTGTCTCCCTGTGGGACCCTCACTGGAGTGGCAGGCAGGCACACATCTTAATGGCACTGTTAGTTTGTAAACACTACTGTTATTAATAGGCTGGGGCAGGAGGGGGGGATGTAGTAAGCCCACATGAAATGTGGAGATAACCTATGTCTTGGGTGTAACCTGCAGGACACACTCTAAGAGAGTAATCATTGCACAGTATAATTGCAAGAGAATGAACAAGTTAGAAAATCTATTCCTGGTTTGCCGCTGACTCACTTTGTGGCATGGGCAAACCATTATTACCCTTTGATTTAGTTGCCTTATTTGTTCAAAGAAGGAAAAATAACATGTGTTTAAAAAGAGTAATTCCTCTGGAAGGAGGTCTGTAAGTGCAAAGTACTATTGTTCTTTTTATTATTATTATTAGTGTTCTGGTATGATTTAGTTTTACGCCGTGTAGTCCACAGATGTTTCAGTGGTTCTCATTGATGAATTACAAAATACTTCTATGTCATTCTGTTTCATCACACTGATAACAGTTTAGCACATCTTTGTTTTAACCCCAAAGTATATATCCAAAACAGATCTCATTAATAAAATACAATTACCAAATTAAATATATCTACACTACTTTCTTTTTTTTTTTAACCTCCTTAAAAACATGGTTACCAACAACTACTAAGTAAGACCTTTAATTACTGCCAATCTTCTCTTGAAAGTAACGGTGCTTATCTTGAGTACTTCGAACTGTAAGTGGTATTCAGTACACAGTGGGGTTGTAATGCGATTATGAAGTGTACCAAGTTAGTGATAAATAAGCATGATAAACCATATATTTGTATTAGAAACAATATTTGAATTATCAACTGAATAAAAAGGCTGCAACTGCTGGTTCCTTGGGGTGGGTATATGATAACAATAAAATACAGTTAAGTACACTTGGAATAAAAAATTGTGTATGCTTCCATATATAGTACAGAAAGAAACCTTTTTAAATTTAATGGGCTTTTGAGTGTGCAGTATTTAAATTACTGGGAGAATTAAAAGATTTGCTTTGCTTTCTGGCAGTAAGCTTTCCAAATTAGGAATTTTTTTTAATATCTCAACTCATTCATCAGTAGAGACCTATGGCTTTTATATAAAGCATTATGGTTCTTTCCCAGATTTCCAGTAATTTTCCAGTGGAGTAGCAATGTAAAAAGAAAAATATTTTCTTTAATTACAGTAAAATGTGTAATTTTCTGTATCAGTTTCTTTTTTTCTTCTTTTCTGGGAATTTGGTTCAAGAGGACATAAATTCTTTATTTTCTAAATTTGGGTCATTTATTATCTTAAAGCATTTAAAGCCCATGTGTGTTTTTTAAGTATTATATTTTAGTAACGTAGAAATAACTTTAATACTGGGGAGTGGTAATCTGTATAAAATAAATAACACTGTGAATTTCATTTCTGTTTCACCATGAGGTACAGTGAGGAATAAATTGTGTGCATTTGTTTTTTTTTTTGTTTTTTAATATTTAATTATTTATTCATTTATGGCTGTGTTGAGTCTTCGTTTCCGTGCGAGGGCCTTCTCCAGTTGTGGCAAGCGGGGACCACTCTTCATCGCGGTGCGCGGGCCTCTCACCATCGCGGCCTCTCTTGTTGCATGCGGAGCACAGGCTCCAGACGCGCAGGCTCAGTAATTGTGGCTCACGGGCTTAGTTGCTCTGCTGCATGTGGGATCCCCCCAGACCAGGGCTCGAACCCGTGTCCCCTGCACTGGCAGGCAGACTCTCAACCACTGCGCCACCAGGGAAGCCCGTGTGCATTTGTTTGTAAGAGTGTCCTGAGGCATGGGACCATGAATGGAGAAGGAAGTGTAGCTGCCATGTGAAACCAGAGGTCACAGAGTAGCAGCTGTGGGCCGCATATGACCTCTAAGTATGTTTAAATTTGCCTGAAGAATATTTACCATTTTTAATTAGTTGCTAATATTTTTTTTTTAACTGGAGATTTAATATAAAAAGCCAAATTTCTGGGTTTCTTTCAAAAATCAGTGTCTGGCTACACTAGGTCAGCTTTCCTGAATGGCAACAATTGGCTGGAGCCAAGTAGCAGCTAAAGCAGTTGAGACAGAACTTGAGTTCTCCAGTTTGACAGCCACTGCCCTGCTTCAGCCCCCTTCGTTCATTTCTCTTACTCATGTGGCTACTTTAGGCATTTGTTTGCTAAAAATATCTGGAAGTGTGCTTTCTTCCTTTTTTTTTAACCAAAAAAAAAAAAAAAAGGGAGGAGGAAGGGAAGGGGCCATTAGCCATAAAAGTTGGGATTTAAACAGTAAAAAATATCCAACTCACATTAAAAACACAAAAAAGATGAAAGTCACCTTCATAAAGTACAAAGCACATAAAAATATACAACTTCCTAGTAGCTAACCTTTTTTATGGCAACTCTGATCCTCGCAGCGTCCCAGGGAGTTAAGATAACAATTACATACTACTCAATCCACGAAGGAGAAAACCAAGTATTAGTGAAGCTCATTAATTTGTCCGGGTTCACAGGTGCTAAGTGGAGCAGCTGAGGTATGACCCAGCTTCAGATGGTAGTCTAGAGTAGCGCTGGGCAGTAGAATTTTTTGCAGTGACAGAAACGTTCTGTATCTGTGCTGTCTGCTGCGGTAACCTCTAGCCACATGTGGCTGTTGAAAACTTGAATGTGGCTAGTGTGACCGAGGAACTGAATTTTTAATTATTTAAATTGAAATAGTCACATGTGGTTAGTGACTGCCTTGTTGGGCAGTGCAGGAATCTAGAGCTCTTTTTTTTTTTTTTCCTTCACCACATGGTCTCTGTATTGAACAGTCTTACACTGTTTAATAAAATTCATCAAAAGGTTTCTGTAAGGTTTTCTCGAGTTACTTACCCAGTGGCAAGTATCCATTCTGCCAGGAGTTTAAGATACGTTGAATATTTTCTGTATCTGCATAGATTTCTCTGCATGAAGGCTTCATCATACACAGTAGTGTTCTTTGTAACAAAGTTGGAGGTCCTAGTGGTAAGGTTCTTATATACAGAATCTCCGAAGATTCCTAGCCCAGATAAAGAACATAATTGGAGGTATGTTTTGACATCGGAAATGTATAGATGACCAGGACAGTCTACTTCCCTAGTCTTCTTTATGATCAAGGGTACTAGGTCTGTTACAGAATCGTGAAAGAAAATGAACAATCTTTGATGGTTAGCTGGTTTGAATTGGGTCACAGTGACTTTTAGAAAGGTGGCCATTAGCTAACTTCTCTGTCAATAAACATATATCATTAAATCTAAAATGGCATCGAGGGGCTTCCCTGGTGGCGCAGTGGTTAAGAATCCACCTGCCAATTCAGGGGACACGGGTTCGAGCCCTGGTCTGGGAAGATCCCATATGCCACGGAGCAACTAAGCCCGTGTGCCACAACTACCGAGCCTGCACTCTAGAGCCCACGAGCCACAGCTTCTGAGCCCGCACCACAACTGTTGAAGCCCACGTGCCTAGAGCCCGTGCTCCGCAACAAGAGAAGCCACCGCAATGAGAAGCCCGCACACTGCAACGAAGAGTAGCCCCCGCTCACCACAACTAGAGAAAGCCCGCGCGCAGCAACGAAGACCCAACGCAGCCGAAGATAAATAAAATTTAAAAATAATAAATAAAATGGCATCGATTTAGGACACATCCTGATTTTGAAGATGTTAAAACATGGGGGAGGGGATTCATCTCAGAATGGGTGAAATATAGTTTGTCAATGGGCTTCATCTCGGTTTGGTCAGCCTATAACCAGGGACAGCATTGAGATGCATATGTCAACTTTGCCCTGTAGTTAATTAAACCCTTCACTTGGGCTGTCCTCTCACACACTACCTTATGTTGGTCCTGACTAATTAACAAAGACTTTCAGGTGGTTAGGAGTGGGTTTAAGCTCTTGCTCAGTAACAATTTGATCACTATATTCACTTTCTTTAAAAATCCCCCTGCCCCATAAATGCAGCCGAAGATGTTTTATTATCATAAATAGTACCAGAACAAGCTTAACCAATCACCTTCTAGCACAGGGGCAACTCTAACTCTGTAGCACTCCTTTTCAGAATACCACATGCTGTAGTTCATATTATCACATTAGCTATCCAAATGCACCATTTGTTTTTAAATACTGGGGTGTTTACCTGAAAATTTCCTCTTTTCATCTTCCTGCCCCACTTCACCGATACATTGTCACTGCAGTGACAAGTTTATTTATGTGCCTTAATATCTTCACTTTATGTTATTTTTAAAGTATATTCATATGTCTCCATGGCAGTGTTCTTGAGCATCTTAAGATATTAGTTATTATGGAGTAGGTTCATATTATTCATTTTTCGTGATGCTCTCTCGAGTCTTGCCTTTATTCAGACTTTGAAATATTTCAACACTTCTAAACTCCTGCCTTAAAATTTCTGTACCAGTCTTACTCTGGAAACTGAGCATGTCCTACTGAAATCTTAACAGCTCTTATAAGAAATTTGGGAGTTTGAATCAACAAAAACAGAAGCATTTTTTGCCCACAAAGGAGTCTGACACCTAATGGTTACCATTTCATACACTGCTGTGAAAAGTTCCCAGATACAAGCCATTCAGAGTTCACACATACAAAATTCATGCATGAGTTAATGAATATCATTCATTATGTACTAACAAGGAATCCTAAGTGCTTTGATAAATGTATTCGTTTGAACCATATAAAATTGCTGATGTTTGACCTTTTTTAAAAAAAAAAATTAATAGCTACTTTATTTATTTATTTTTGGCTGTGTTGGGTCTTCGTTTCGTGCGAGGACTTTCTCTAGTTGCGGCAAGCGGGGGCCACTCTTCATCGCGGTGCGGGGGCCGCTCTTCATCGCAGTGTGCGGGCCTTTCACTATCGCGGCCCCTCCCGTTGCGGGGCACAGGCTCCAGACGCACAGGCTCAGTAGTTGTGGCTCACGGGCCCAGTTGCTCTGCGGCATGTGGGATCTTCCCAGACCAGGGCTCGAACCCGTGTCCCCTGCATTAGCAGGCAGATTCTCAACCACTGCGCCGCCAGGGAAGCCCACTGACCATTTTTGACCTACCAAAAAAAGCAACCTCACATGATCCATTCTAATACAGGTTCGGACCAGACTAGTTTATATAAACTGCTTTCTCTACTTTTGCTGTTTTCTCTTTTTATTTTTTTCAATTAGTACTTTTAACACAACGACCTTCTCCTTGCTACTACCCTTTTGTATTTCTCAATTAATAATATTTTTTCTAGTGCTCTTCCCTTCTCAAATAATTCCCCAAACCAAGTCTCAGAATTACTGGCACAAAGAGGTCTGGTTACATAGTACCTCCAGGATGCAATCAGTACTTAACTGCTTCAAGTGTTTGACCCGTTTTGAGAATTTCATTATCCTAAAAGGTTGGTGTCATTGAATATGTTTACTGCCCAATAAGCCACCATAGTTCCTTCCTTCTCAAATGAAAAAAGCAGAAGGAAAAATGCTACATTTTTTTTGTTCAGTGCTGATAGAGGCCATGCTGTGGGATATCTTTGTTATGACATGATTTGGCTAAAGCATCTCTGGAGAATAAAATTAACAAGTATCCTTTGTTACATTCACCTTTTATTCAACTGAATGTAAATTAATAAATCACTGTAGTTTTTGAATAGTATTTTGTCTTTGGGTCTTTGTCTCAAAAAAGAAATGGGATGGGGACTTCCCTGGCAGTCCAGTGGTTAAGACTCTGCACTTCCACTGCAGGGGGCATGGATTCAATCCCTGGTCGGGGAACTAAGATCCCACATGCCACGTGGTGTGCCCGAAAAAAAAAAAAAATACACTCATTATTGAAAATTTAAAAAAAAAAAGAAATGGGATGTATGTTATGTATGGGATGTATGTTATATTTTATTAGAAGTTTATTAGAGACATCAACCATCACTTGGTCTGAAACTCTAGAAATCGTACATTCGTATTTCTATCCATTTGTATTTGCAGTTTCCTAGTTTCCAGGGGTATATAATGACTGTTCATATTTTCAAACTCAACCGTATTTTTGTTATTAATTTGCTGTTTTTATTTAAAGAGGATTTGTCAGTAGTAGTTTGTAATGTCAAATAAATAAAAAATAAAAATATTTAAATCCCTTATTGAACAGTTCGACTCTTTACATGTGGCTATGCTACTCTTTGCAATAATCTGCTAGATAGATGTTCTTTTCCCCATTTTACAGATGTGAAGCGGAGGTCAGCCTAAGTTATTTTCTTGGACAGTAATCTAAATCTAGTACAGTTCCATAATTGAAACGGAGGCCAGCAGACTCCAAAGACTTTAACCCCAGCCCCCAACCCACCCTTCTTCTATGGCATCCTTCCTAGCGATTTTAAAAGAAATCCTTAAACATCTATATCACTACAGTGCCTCTCATCATGTATATTACTGTCCTATTTTTTTTTATGAGTTAGGTTTGGTTTTTTTTTTTTTGCTGTTATTTATTTTTTGGTTTTTTTTTTAACATCTTTATTGGAGTATAATTGCTATACAATGGTGTGTTAGTTTCTGCTGTATAACAAAGTGAATCAGCTATACATATACATACATCCCCATATCTCCTCCCTCTTGCGTCTCCCTCCCACCCTCCCTATCCCACCCCTCTAGGTGGACACAAAGCACCGAGCTGATCTCCCTGTGCTATGCGGCTGCTTCCCACTAGCTATCTATTTTACATTTGGTGGTGTATATATGTCCATGCCACTCTCTCACTTCGTCCCAGCTTACCCTTCCCCCTCCCCGTGTCCTATGAGTTAGTTTTTAATTTAAGAAATATTTACTGATGGCCTGCTGTGCACCAGGCATAGCCAAGGTGTCTGTTCTCATGGCACATTCTACAGGAGAGAGACAAACACAATAATTTCAGACAATAACAGTCCCTCCTGGGACAGTAAAACTGGGGGAGTGGTTTGATGGAAGTGGGTAGGATGTTCTTTGCAAGGAGGTGGCCTGAGTGACAAGAAACCAGCCATAGGACTAAGTCTGCAGGCAGGATATTCTAGGCCAAGGGCAAGGGGAAAGAGCCTGGGGCTTGAACATCTTGCAACTGCAAGGGGGCAGGTGCGGCTGGAGGACAGCCAGCGAGGAGGAAGTAATAGGAGATGAAGCTGGAGAGATAGGCAGGGGCTAGATCCCGGGTCAGGGGTGTGAATATTATCCTCAATACAGCAGGAAGCTCTTCAACACTTTAAATAGGAGAGTGGCGTGATCTGATTTATGCCTTGTACAGTGCTGGCTACTGTTTGGTGAGTGACACTAGACTGTATTTCCACTGTGGGAGCCTTTAGGAAGCCCCCCTCTACCAAGTGTCCAGTTCCTGGAAACACCCCATGTTTTTCTTCTAGAAATGACGCATGCAGACCCAGAGGAAAATGCTAAAGCCTTGAAAATTGTGTATTAATTAGGGAGAGTGTGAAGAGCATCACAACTTTAAAAGGTGACTGGGTTCACCAGCCTCATTCTTGTCTCTCCATGGTGCTTGTTGCAGGCTCTGCTACGCAGCTGCTAGGGACCTAAAGACCTAGAGTAGTTAAATTTGTAAGCTGTGTTGCCTCACACTTATAATAGAGATGGAGATCAAGAATTGTGTTCGTATACAAATTCTTGCTAGATGGTAATAATCAGTGCTAGAAAACTTTCTGCATTGATTCCAAGTGCCCTGTTGTTTCTGAGTGTCAGTAATAAGACCTTTTGATTTTGGGGTTTTTTCTTTTTTTTTGGATACAGTTGAAATACGTTATTGACTGAAAAAATTAAATATACCTTTCACTTAAATATTATATCTTTTGAACTTTTGAATATGAGAGTTGAAATTTCTGATGAGCAAAGAATTGTGTGTGGGATTGTTTTTAATTACTGTTTTTAAAAAATACATTAAGGACTTCTGGTGATAGTAGAAAATATTAATTCCTTTGAAAACCTGGCCGTGTTGCTAGATCCACATTTGCTTTTCTGTGTTTTTGTGAACAACTGATCAAATTAGATTCGTCACTCTTGGCTTGTGGTGATTTGAAATTGAAATGGAATATATTAAAGCAGCCAACCACACTGATTACATTGCAAGCCTCATTTAATTTCATACATTCACACATTACAGTGAAAGGCGGATTTTTTTAATGCATGATTGTGACTGTACCTTGAGCAGCTCCAAAGGTCATCTGTAATGGGCGCATAATTTGTTAGTGTTAGATATCTGATTTATGGTAGGTGTTCCTCAGCCTGATTTGTACGAGTAGCAAATATGGCGAGCATCACAAGTCAAATCTGTAAGAAGTTCAGCCTGTCACATTTGGTGGTATTGTCTTATTCTTCATTGGTCAGTAGACCACAGTAAATCATGGAATAGCTGTCGTCCTCAACTAGAGAAAGTGCCAGAACTGCGCCCCTATTGCACAGGGGTTAAATGAGCTATTCTTCTTAAGAGAGCAGGCTGGCCCAGGTGAAGGTGATCAGAGTATTACCAGCTCAGCTAACAGCACTTGCTCACTTAGCTACTTGAGCCTTAGTCCCCAAAAAAGGCTATAAAAGGACTTTTTCAGTTTCATAAGAGCAAGAACATTTGTGAGTTTGCTTCTTTTTTTTCTTTTTTTCCTATCAGTTTTACTAACTTCATTTACTCTGTGCCTTCCTGTGTGACAGGCACTGTGGGGAGACGCCCCCCCAGAGATCCAGAGCATGATTAGTACCCAGTCTCTGCCTTCAGGAAGAGCATGAGCAGATACAGCCGTTTGTTCCACTGCAGAGATGGCATTAACCCTGTCAGCGACTCAGGAGCACGGCTGGCACTGGCAGCTCCCATTGTCCCTAACGTGGTCGTATTTGGGGTTAGCACTGCACGGGGAGAAAAAGCTCGTGTGTGCTTTACGGGAACTCAGCTGCTTTGTTTGAGAACCACGCTGTGGAGTTGCCTTTTATTTTGTTTACGATGGTGGAGACTTGTTCGTTTTGATCTGATATTCCTCACAGTTTAGGGTTTGCTCAGGATGTGTAGATTTGTTTTTGTTGACTTTGATCAACGTTTGTTATTTTTCAGCTTTCAATAACAAAAGGCACCTAAACCATTTTTAAAGCTGAATTATTGAAAGTTCTGAATGGGGGTGGGGGGTGGGACTAAAACAGAAATATCCTACCTAACCCCTACTGGAGGGGTTACTTTTAAAACTTTCTTTTTCACCTCACATATTTGGGAGGGGGAGAATATTTAAGTTCTATTCACTTAGTTAATTTTAATTATGCAATACAGTGTTATCAACTGTAGTCACTATGTTTTGCATCAGATCCTCAGAATTTATTTACCTTATAGCTGAAAGTTTGTACCCTTTGACTAATCTCTCCCTATTTCCCCCAGGCCCTGACAACCACTTTTCTAATCTCTGTTTCTATGAGTTTGACACTTTTTTTTTTTAAGATTCCACTTATGAGTGATACTGAGCAGTATTTGTTTTTCTCTGTCTGGCTTATTTCATTTAGCATAATGCCCACAAGGTCTATCCATCTTTTTGCAAATGGCAGGATTTCCTTCTTTCTCATGGCTGAATAATATACACACCACATTTTCTTTATCCATTCATCTGTTGATGGACACTCAGGTTATTTCTGTATCTCAGCTATTGTGAACAATAAAATTTTTTTAAACTATAACTCAAGATTTCCTAGGAAAGTAATTCCATTATTAGAAGCAAAGTAGACTTTTTAGACTAGTGTAGGGAAAGAAAGAAAAATCGAAGGGTAATTTTAAAAGAGCAGTGTTCCCAGTCTGCATTCTATGTAATTCCAGTAGTATTCCTGGGTCCCCTGACCACAGAATTTTTGAAACTGCTACACTCTATATCCCTTACCCCTTTGTGGTTTTCAGTGTATACTGGCATATTTAAGGCTCAAAGATGTCCTTCAATGGGGAAATCTATTTAATTTTGTTTTAAGCCAGCTCTCCCCATATTTATCTGGTTGCAGAACATAGTTTGGGAAATAGCAGAATAGAATTTTAGCAATTATTCATTCTCTTTTACTTTCAAGAAATAGATAGTAGAAATTCAGCCCCTACTGTCTCCTGACCTAATTTACAAAAATTTTTTTGAACACATGTTATGTGCTTAGCCATCATGAGAGATGGAAAGTAAGTGTCCATGTGATCGTGACCGAACTCTCTAATCGGTGCAGTAAGCTCACCACCGCGAAACAGCAGAGACCTGTGTGCAGAAGCGCCTTGCACAGCAGCCAAGCAGCTCTGAAGTCCAGAGTTCTGGTGGCCTGGAAATGTTTATAAAAAGCCAAAAAGTAAGAGGACTAAGAATATAGGCAGAAAAAGAAGGAAAGGAGGAGAGAAGCAAGTAGCAGCCGTGAATTAGGATAAATAGTAGTGATGGGATTGGAGCTAAGGAAGAGAGCTGGTGAAGAAGAGACCAGCTTCTGGTTGGGAGGGAAGGACAGGACCTACATGTACATCATCGCCTCGCCTGCAGGTGTGTGAGTGTTGCCAGCTCGCAGACCGCAGGGCTTGCGGACACCAACGTGCCACACAGGATGCTGTCATCTGGGATGGTTCAGCATTTGACTAGCATGCCCTGGCCACTGATGCAGGGATCACAGCCTCCTGAGACTTTAGGGACTGGGCAAGAAATCTGGCAGAGCAGGCCAGGTGTGAGGAAATAGGAGTGGAAGGGACTGTAGTGAAGAACACATGTTTTCATACAGAATACATGGGCTCTGTTTTGCCAGACATTCTGATTTCTTAAGAGGAGCCAGAAATGTGGGCATTTCTGGGAACTTGTCTGATTTTTCAACGTCAACTTAAGTTTTCATTTCATCTTGTGTTTAATCAACACTGGGGAATACTGGGTGAGGAAATGTGGGAACTCTCTTACGTTTGCTTATGGAAGTAAGTTGGTATAGAAAATTTGGCAGTATCTAGTAAAACTGAAGATGTACACATGTGACCCAGCAATTCCACTTTTCTGTATATGCCCTGGAGACCCTCACACACCATGCTCAAGGAGACTTACGGGATGAGTGCCCCAGGTAAGCGAGGTGCAGATAGCAAAGTGCATGGGAAATGATATCTATGAATTTTATAAACAACAGTTAGAACTAGATCTATGTATTACTTATGCTTACACAGATCCATAATAAAGGTATAACACACATAGCAAGGAGGCGCAGCCCCTTCAGGAGAGTTGTTACCTATAGGAAATGGGGGTGGGGAAGCTAAGTGCTCTGGGAAACCATTGAAAATTTTAAGCAAAGAAGGGGCATGACGTGATCTGATCTTTTTTTTTTTTTTAATTTTGGCTGCGTTGGGTCTTTGTTGCTGCGTGTGGGCTTTCTCTAGTTGTGGCGAGCGGGGGCTACTCTTCGTTGCGATGTGTGGGCTTCTCATTGCGGTGGCTTCTCTTGTTGTGGAGCACGGGCTCTAGGCGCGTGGGCTTCAGTAATTGTGGCTCGCGGGCTGTAGAGCGCAGGCTCAGTAGGTGTGGCGCACGGGCTTAGTTGCTTCACGGCATGTGGGATCTTCCCGGACCAGGGCTCGTACCCGTGTCCCCTGCATTGGCAGGCGGATTCTTAACCACTGTGCCACCAGGGAAGTCCTGATCTTTTTTTTTTGAGAGGTCACTCTGGCCACTCTCTGGATAATGTGCTGTAGGGGGACAAGAGGGCAAGCGGGGGGAGCAGGTAAAGGTATTAAGGGGGGAGAGAGGTAGTTGGGATTCCAAACAGTGGAGGTGTACCTCTAAGCCAGGGGTTCTCAGCCTCGGCACTACTGCTATTTGGGGCTGGATCGTTTGTTGTTGGGAGGCTGTCCTGCGCACTGCAGGAGGCTTAGCAGCATCCCTGGCCTCCACCCACTAGATGCCAGTAGCACCAGTCACCTCCTAGTTGTGACATCCAAAAATGTTTCCAAATGCCCCAGTTGAGAACCACTAATCTAAGCAGTATATTGTGAGGTTCTGAGTATAAATTTCAAATTTGTTTATAAGAGGAGGAGACCAGCAAGTGCTTGAGTTAGTTGGGAAAGATTTCATGGAGGAGGTGAGGTGTGAGGTGATCTTTGCAAGTAGATGGAACACAGACAGACATCCTGGAGACACTAAGCCTTGGCTGTTTTTGGACTTAAAACAGAAAGCTTTTCCTAAATCTTATATCCCCCTCTAGTTACTCCCTCCCCCGCTTCTCCTTGATTTTGAAGATTCTTGTAAGATAGCTGTAGACATGCTCTTCACTTCCCTAGCTTTCAGTTAACTCATCAGCTCCATTCCTCACCCCATGGTCCCCAGTGACTTCCTGGTTACCAAACCCAGTGGAATCTTTCCAGCCTTTATTTTACAGTTGACCTCTCCACCCCGATTGTTTCCCACTCTTAAAATTATTTCTCCTTATGTAATCAAAAATGTAGACCACACTTCACATTTAGGGATGTTAATCTCTATATATTACTGTAATTTGAAATTTTGTGCCTCCTTTGTATCATAGAATATTATATAACCATTGAAACTCACTTTGCCAGAAAATGTGTAACGTACAAGGAAATGTTCCAGTATGCATGAAGTAACAAAACGGGCTTCAGATCTGTGCAGTCAGTGCACTCTTACCCACGGTGACACACACATACGTTCATGCACTTGAGTTTAGAAAAGGACTGACAGGAAATGCACTGAAATATTAGCAGTCATTTTCCTGGCAGGCAATGTCTTACTTTTATAACTGGCGAAAAGGGAAGGTGTCCTGAAGACATACGTTTCTCCAGTTTTCCCTCAATTCTCTTCTGACTCTGCACATTCTGCATGGATGATCTCATCTCGACCCTCCACACCAAGGACAGCTCTGGCTCTCTACCAGTCTGGTCCTGTTTCAGAGTGACTTTAGACTCACATACCTAATGATCTCTGGATACATTCACTTAAGTGTCCCAGGAACATCTCTCAAAAATCAACATGTCAGATGGTTTCTAGACTTAGCTCACGGATCATAATGTATGCAAATGTCAAATCAGTATGTAGTACACCTGAAACTAACATAATGTTGTGCGTCAACTGTATCTCAATTTAAAAAAATCAACATGTCCAAAACTGAAGCCATTGTGTTCCTCTTTCCCCACGAGCCGTTTCTTTGCCCTCCCTTCCCCCGTCAGTGGCACTCACCATCCACCCTGTCACCCAAGCCAGCAATTGTCCTGCAGGGACTTCCCTCTTGGCGCAGTGGTTAAGAATCCACCTATCAATGCAGGGGACACGGGTTCGATCCCTGGACCGGGAAGATCCCACATGCCACGGAGCAACTAAGCCCGTGCGCCACAACTACTGAAGCCCAAGCGCCTAGAGCCCGTGCTCTGCAACAAGAGAAGCCACCGCAATGAGAAGCCCACACACTGCAACGAAGAGTAGCCCCCGCTCGCTGCAACTAGAGAAAGCCCGCGTGCAGCAACGAAGACCCAATGCAGCCAAAAATAAATTTTTTTAAAAAAGATGACTTAAAAAAAAAAATCATCCCGCAGACGCTTCTCTCCTCCTCCCTCCGCAGCCGGTCCACCTCCAAGATTTGTAAACTGATTCTGCCTCTAAATCCATCCTGCAGCTCCCCCCAGCCTATTTGCACTTGCTGTGCCTTCGTTCAGGCAGGCCTTTAGACAGGATTCCTAGACAAATATATTTTGTAAAATTTTATCAAAAATTTTTTTCAGTTGAAATATAGTTGATGTACAATAGTATGTTAGTTTCATGTGTACTACATAGTGATTTGACATTTTCATACATTATGAAATGATCATGGTAAGTCCTTTGTCCCCATACAAAGTTATTACAATATTATTGACCATATTCCTTATGCTGTACATTACATCCCCGTGGCTTATTTATTTTATAACTGGAGGTGGTATTGGAGGTTTGTTAATCCCTTTCACCTATTTCACCCCCGCTGCACCCAGCCCTAGACAAATCTTATTGGTCTTTCTGCTTCTAGACCTGTTTTGTCCAACACAGTAGCCACTAGCCGCATGTGGCCATTGAGCACTTGAAATGTGGCTAGTTTAAACACAGAGATGTGTTATAAGTGTCAAAAAATACACCTCATTAATAATCTTGTATTGATTACACAGTGAAATAATATTTTGATGTATTAGCTTAAATGAAACATATTCATAAAATTTATCTCACCAGTTTTTAGTTTTTTTTTAATATGGCTACTAGAAAATTTTAAATGACATATGTAGCTTACATTATATTTCTAGTGGACTGCACTGCATCTAACCGTTTGATTCATCCTCTGCATTGCTGCCAGAATACCTTGCTGAAAAACAAACTCCCTGAGCTAAAAATCCTTTGAAGTCTTTTGGGATAAAATGTAACATTAGCTTAGCACACCAGGCCTTCCCTAAAGGCCTTCAGTTTCAAAAACTTCTGAAGCACTGTGCTGTCCAAACAAAGTGTCTGGCTAGATTTATCTGGTAGCTTGGCAGCTTTCAACTCCTAATCTAATGACTGCCATCTCTGTAGCACCTCTACCTTCAAATATTCAATAGCTATTAGACAATTGATACACTGTAAATAGATTTAAGTAGAGTTGAGCCTACTAGAAAGTTCCTTGTATCAATTCTTCATAAGTACTAAATTTAAAAGCTCAATACAAACTCTTAAAGGACAGCTACATTCCTATTACTGCTGTTGATAATTCTCTGCTGGACAATGCACCTCGTGCTGGTGGACCAGATGTGTGAGTGGGCGCTCTGAGGGGACCCAGCCTCCACTTGCAGATGATGGTGGGGGAACCAGCTGGGAAAAGAAACCCCAGTGTTTTGACCATGCCAGAAAGATGAAAAGCTGCCTCAAATGCCCAATAAACCCTATCCTGGGAGCTTTAAAAAAATCCCAATGCCCAGGCCACACCCCAGACCATTTAAATCAGACTCTGTGGGTGGGACCCAGGCATCAGTATACTTTAATGCCAGCGTGCAGCCATGGTTGAAAACCACTGTTCTAAAAGTCTTTCCTACCTTCACGCCTCTCAAAGCTTGTTCCACGACTTAGTCCTTGAGAATATGGCCATGAGGTTCCATAGAGGAAGAACATTATACTGTTTGTCAGGACAAACTATAATGCCACCACCCACTGACAGCTGTCATTTATTGATTACTTATGTGTCAGGCACTCTGTTATGTCTCTCTATGTATGTTATCTTTACGTTTTTACTACATCTTTATATATATTATATTTACTTTTCGTACTTTACTATATTTTACTGTGTTTAATTTTAACTACGAAATGGGTCTTATTATTACCATTTCACAGAGAGGAAAAGGAAGTGTTATAGAGGATAGATGATATGGTCAAAATCACACAACTAGTAAATGAGGGGAAACAGCTGATAATAATATTGATCCCATGTTAGATCAAGAACAAAAAAGAGAAAAACTAGAAAAAAAAGTTTGTGTACTAATTACCATCAGTTATACCAACAGTTTACCATTTGTGCCTAATTACAATATAGTACAATAATGATTATGATTTTAAATACCTTTAAACAGGTACCATATTAACTTGGGCAAATTTCTTTTGATTACAGAACAGCTCAAATTTTTATTATAAATAGGTATGGAATGAATAGCTAATAATGATAGCTAATATTTTATTGAGTGTACACTAGGTATCACAGTAAGTGCTTTATGTGCATTTCATTCAACCTGACAAAAAACAAAACTCTCAGATCTGTACTATGATTTTCCCAGTTTTGTTGAGATAAACTTGACAAATAGCATTGTATAAGTTTAAGGTATACCACATAATGATTTAATATATGTATATATTGTGAAGTGATCACCACAAGTAAGTTTAGTTAACATCCATCACCTCACATGGTTATAATTTTTTTTTCTTGTGATGAGAACTCTTAAGATCCATGCTCCTAGCAATTTTCAAATACACCATACAATATTGTTATCAGAGGAGAGGAAGCTGAGGCTAGGAGAGATTGAGTAGCTCACCTGGTAAATGGCACATCCAGCTCTTCCACCCAAAGCTATAGGACTCAAAGGCCATACTCTCCAGCCCTTCACTCTTTCATCTCCTTGTTTAATATGCTGTAAATGAATACAGCAGTTCATGTGTACGCAGCCTTTGCACTTATTACTAACGTGGAGTGGTTCTCTATTTGAAACTTATAACATGGCTTGTTAGATGGGTATAATTATTTTACAAGTCTACAAGAGTTTCCGTCTCTGCTGTTAATAGTTTTAATTTTGAATATCTGTAATGGTGACTTCATGAAATCTCGCTGCTAGATAAGAACAATTCCTATTTATTTATTCTCTTCACTGTTCAATCATATAAAACCAACCTGTCCTCTTAGATGAAAAAGTAATGACTTCCAGAGTCATCTTAGCTCTTGAATTGTGTGTTTCATTAAGGAATTGTAGAATCTGTGCATATTTAAAATAATCATTTTGTATTAAAAATTGACCCCAAACATGCATATAGAAAGGCTTGAATAATAACAAATATTTGAATGAAATGTTTCAGGTGGGAGGCATTCAGTTGAAAAGATTATTTATGAAATAACAAATTCTCAACCCAGAGGACCCCAGCAAAATATCAGCATATTCATATGCCAAGAAACTAAATGACATGTCCTATTCTAATTCATGGTGATGGAAAAAGAACTGCCTTGTCCCAACCCTGGTTCAGACCAGTCATACAGGGTTGGAAGTGATGCTCTGAAAAGACTCTTTTGTCTCATCTTTGCAAACCCCTCTTCTAGGGGTTACAGCTGGTGGAGAACCCATAGGCTTGGGGCTCAGGAAACGTGGGTTCCCATTGCTGTGTCTCTGTTAACTTTCCAACAGATTGCCATGCTGTGAGTTTTCCAAAGTTCCTCAAAGAGATGTTGCAGAATGAGGAATAACTTAGTAATGCTTCAGTAATGCCTGTCCTTCATATAGTTAGTATGTAGACTAAATAAGATTCTGTCTTACATAGCTGAAATCCAGTAAGTGCAACTTGCTTGATTTACAGTGATGAGTCTATAATAATACAGAACTCTTATTTGTAATCATATAAGGAATCTATAGAACCTTTTCAAAAATCCCTTAAAAAGAAAAGAAAGCTAGTGTATTATGTCAGCAAAATCCCACCTGGAACCATTTAGAAATAAGTTATACCTAATTTTTCCTCCAACCTAATAACTCCGTGCCAGTCATTTTTTGGCAGTACAGAACTAGTTTCAAATCACTAAAACTCTCATAACCTAAAAGATTTGATGTTTGAAGGAGTTTGTGCTGCTGTTCCTCTTGGGGTGTGCCCTAGTTGCTAATTAAATCAAGTTCCTTCTGCATTATGATCTAATGCAGAGCTTGTAAAGTCAGGCCCCTTCAAGGATCAAATGTCAGGGTGCCTGCGCCGGGGAGGTGTTGATTGGTGGGAACTAGGGAGTGCATGCCCCACCCAAAGGCATTTAAAGTTTTAAAAATATTGAACATCAGCAGCTAGACAGAAGAACAAACCTTCTGAGTAGATTTTACTGCAGATCTACCAGTTTACAGAGCTTCAGCTACTAAATGTCTTGTAATAATCAATCCTACCCCCAAAATGGAAATAGTTATTTGCCACTTCATACTTGTTAATAAGTTGACTGTATGTAAAGATTTGGATACACCAGGAAGTTCACAAGATCAATTATAGTTACTAGGGCTCACATTTTAAAGTATTTTAATAACAAACAACTAAAGAACTATTTTCTGCCTGAGTTCTGATGTTCTTATATATATCCTAAAGTTCTTGAATCATATATTGATAAAATGTCATCCTGGCATTTGTATGTCATATTAGCTTATTGCCTTGAACGTAACAGGCACACAAGAAGTGTTGAAGTTAGGTAGTGGTCACCAAATAAATCCTTCGGGCTTTTCACAACATAGTATTATGAAATCTGTAACTTTAATTTATGGACTATTAATACTGTGCATTTTGAAAGACACTTTTTTCCAGTCCTGTTCACCCTGAGTAATTCTGTAATTCCTCGGAGATTACAAGGGGGAAGAGGCTATGGTTAAAGTGTCATAATACCCTCGGCAGTTAATACATCAATAAAAGAGCATAACATTGAAGCTTTCCGAGACCAGGTGCCTGCTCTGTGCCACACACAGTGCAGGCTCTCCTGACACTGCTTCTATGCATCATTCTTGTTATTTCACCTGTTGCAGATACTCAGTCTTGGGGTGATTCCCATGTGGATGGTAACAGACCTTTCTGCTTCTAAATTAAGTTCTATGCTGTTGCGCTGGAAACATCTGTTACCACCACCATCTCCAAAATTACTGCTAAGGCCATCAGTGTATCGATTGGAGTAATTGAATGAACCTAGGTAACCTGGTAATGTGTCCTCCGTATTAGGTTGCTCTAGGGAAAGAAGAGTTCAATTCCTTCAAATTCTCAGTAGAGGGTATGTGCCCCCATCGACCAATCTGTCTGGATATCAGACACTTTGGTATCAGTGTACACTGTGTACAGAAGCTGTTTGTACTAGAATTGTATACACAAAAGTACATAAACTAAAAGCCTGCCCATTATTGGAAAACATTAACATATGCTGATGTCAAGGCAAGCTTGGTAAATGGAAGATCAATATGTTTTCTTTCCAAAGTTAAACTTCTGATTTTCCCTCAGTCTCTCCACTCCAGCTGTAATCGTGCTTCCCCAGCTCAAACATGGCTCCTTTTGTGGAAACTTCCTCTGGGCCTCTGGGTAGAGTTAGGTGCTCACCTCCTCACATAGCACTTTGGAGGTTTTGTCACATCTGCTTCTTCCCTTGCACCTCTCTTCCACTAAACTGTGAGTCCCTTGGAGCCAGGGCTGGGTACTATTGTTTTCATCCTTGTATAGCTGAGGGCAGAGCCCAGCCATGTCTGATGGTGGATGTTCTTTGTGAGCCTGACAGTGAATGAATGAATGAATGAATGAATGAAATGATACCACTGCTTGACCTCAGCGCTCCCACTCCCTCCCATCATCTGCTTCTCAGCAAGTCAGGAAGCCAGGTTCTGTTGCTGAGCTCAAAAAGAGTTCAACTATGTCATGGACATTAGTGCCTGTACTTTGACAATTTATGGGGAAAAGGATAGGTGAGCTGCCGACCAAATCCCTTCATTAAAAATTGCACGAAGACTGGTTCCAGGACAGTTTTCTTTTTCTCCTGTATGTTTCTGCAATTTTTTTCATCATTTCCAAAGTTGAATCTGGAACCCTCTCCTTAAGAATTCCTGGTTCTGGACTTCCCTGGTGGTGCAGTGGTTAAGAACCCGCCTGCCACTGCAGGGGACACGGGTTCGATATCTGGTCCAGGAAGATCCCACATGCTGTGGGGCAACTAAGCCCGTGCGCCACAACTACTGAGCCTGCGCTCAAGAGCCCGTGCACCGCAGTTACTGAGCCCACATTGCCGCAACTACTGAAGCCCGTGCTCTGGGGCCCGTGTGCCACAACTACTGAAGACCGTGCTCCGCAACAAGAGAAGCCACTGCAGTGAGAAGCCCGTGCACCGCAACGAAGAGTAGCCCCCTCTCGCCGCAACTAGAGAAAGCCTGCGCACAGCAACAAAGACCCAATGCAGGGCTTCCCTGGTGGCGCAGTGGTTGAGAATCTGCCTGCCAATGCAGGGGACATGGGTTCGAGCCCTGGTCTGGGAAGATCCCACATGCCACGGAGCAACTGGGCCCGTGAGCCACAATTACTGAGCCTGCGCGTCTGGAGCCTGTGCTCCGCAACAAGAGAGGCCGCGATGGTGAGAGGCCCGCGCACCATGATGAAGAGTGGTCCCCACTTGCCGCAACTAGAGAAAGCCCTCGCACAGAAACGAAGACTCAACACAGTCATAAATAAATAAATAAAAGAACGTGAATTTCTTTAAAAAAAAACAACAACAACAAAGACCCAATGCAGCCCAAAAAAATTTAAAAATAAAAATAAAAAATTAGATTAAAAAAAAAAAAGAGTTCCTGGTTCTTAGGAGAGACAAAGATATCACAGAAGAGTCCTCTTTGCTCTTTCCACAATGCTCTCCCCTCAGTTGACAGTTCAAATAAAGTTTCTGAAACTATCTAACGTAGCTTATAAGACCGCAAAAGCCCCATATTTAGTAATGTCTGATTGAAGTTTGTCTTAATAATTTAAGTAACATTCTAAAATTTATTATTGTAAAATATTTACTCCACATAGTTCTCATTTGAAAAACTAGTAACTGCTTTAAACCACAGGATTGCATTGTTCTTCAAGTTTTGGAAAGCATTTCAGTTTGACTTACTGGACTATAAACCTTGGGTGCTAACCTTGCCTGGTAATGAAACATCGTTTCTTCCTAGTGCCGCTTAATGGAAAGTCTCTTCATATTCCTCAGCAGACAACTGCTCTAAATGTACTGGAGGTATAGTCTCATTTTCTAGAGAGGGAAACAGGAAAAACACCACTGCTGCCACCCCATCCCTGTTATCCAAAAGCAGATTCATCAGAGAAGTCCAAGTGAGCCTTCTCGCCCGCCTCTCTTGTCTGTTATACTTTTTTACCCTTCAGGTTTATCAAGTAATTTTTCTTTTTTTAAGATTATGAAGAATGCTTAACGTTATAAAAGTTACTTGGATGGCTTTGAAATCAGGGTTACAAAATACGTTTTAAAGGCACAGCAGTAATCTGAGTGAGTGTTTGGAAGAGGGGCTAGATCACGTGGCAAGTCTGGCAGCAATCATTTCTTCACTCCTGCCCGTTTTTCCTAAGCAAATACACTTAGGGTGCTCCTCAGCGGTAGTGTAGGTGAAGGATGGTCTCCAAAAAGAGATTGGCAGCTTTAATTTGCTTGATATGTGCAATCATAGTCCGTGTTAAATTCAAAATGCTTGTCCAATCAAGGATTCAGTATAGAAAAGAGGCAGTAACAAGTATGCTGCACGCTGTAATAAAGAAATCTGTTGATTGAAAACAGTTTATATATTTTGGAAATGAACTATTAGGGAATGTAATTGGTAAGAAAGAAAAGGATAGGGCTTCATAAATAATGGGAAATGGAGCATATTTTTTACTGATAGTGCTAACTCGATTTAATAACATTTTGGTGTTGGATTTTTATATGCTAGAAAATAAGAAAGGTGGGTCCTTTCTTGTTACTCTAAATGTCATGATTAATGGAGTGACCTTTTTTATTTTTGTTTTCATAGAGAGCAGCTCTAATGGGTTGAATCCGAGGCAACAGTGGGTGATGGGCTCCAGTTCTTTAAGAACTTTCACAGGACATCTTTCTTTTGTTTTCTCATCTAAGAAGACTAGATATAAATTTTTTTTTAAGTTACAAGTGCTACATGAATGTATTTTTGTGGTAAAAGATCCCAACAGTAGAGAAGTGTATAGAGCGAAGCGCAATGGTCCCCCATCCTCTGCTCCACCCCCATTCCCCTCCCTGAGGTTACCACACTGGTTCTGTGGGCATCCTTCCAGCATCTTCGTACATAGATATCTGGATAGAGATTCATATGCAGATCGTTTGAGGGGCAGTCACATTAAGAAATTGGATTTTGCTGTTCATGTCATTCTCAAGCTATTTTCTGCACAGATATAAATATATGTATAGAATCACAGCCTGGAGGGCTGATATTCGCAGCTCTGCACTAGAAACGTGTTGTCGATATGGACACCAGCAGCTGTGTATTGGGTGGTTAGCGGGGACCCTCTTCACCAAGCTCCACCCCAGGTCACAAGCATCCCTCTTGGGGCTCCCTCACTCAGGTGGCCGGTATCCAGCTTTTCTCTCTGAGGAATAAAACCTTCAACAACTTGAACTTAAACCTCAACTATTTACCCTTAACAGTACCTTTACCTGTCTTCTGTTATATTTACCTTTTCCCCTATTTTTTTTTAGTTCCTTTCCCCATTAATTTAAAATCCTACATTTAGACTTAGCACTAGTAATCTCATTTTATATAAAAATCCAACTATTCAGAAAGTTCTAACTAGAAGTGTTCACTGTGCCATATTGGTGTGTGTTCATAATGATGGGATGTGATGTAAAGGAGACTATATAGAATATAATTTGTTATTAATATGTGCTATTGTATTAACATTTTAACAATCGGTCTACCGTCCTTTATTACCTTTCCATTAACCATCATGTTGAGGTAACCAAAATACCTGGTTCCCCACATCCATTCTAAATAAACTGGACTTTACTATGTAAAAATATAAAATTACTAACAAAAGTTAAGTACCACGTTTAGCATATATTATCAAATTAAGTATTTGCCGTAAGAAGAATCCATTGTCTTGCTAAGTTCTTTTGGTGTGGGACTGCATTTTTCCTCCAAGCATCAAGCCTAGTGTGCTGGTGATGAAGAGGGGAAGACTAGAATGGTGTGAAGTCACAGATGAGAAAACAGGCAGCCCGCCCCGCCAAGGCTCTCACAACAGAGTTCATCCCTGCAGGGAGGAGTTGAACCAGAATGCCGTGCGCTTCTATGCTGGGAACAGGCCTCCCTGAACTTTTTTGACTTCATACTCGAGCATTTTTTTTTTTAACCAAAATCTCTGACCTTATATATTTAATTACAGATATGTAGGTCATTTGAAAGAGCATGAGTGTGCTCCCCCTGTGTAATGTATCCTGTGGAACAAACACAAAAGATAAATTCTTAAGTGGAGAAGGATGAGAAACAGTATTTTTTAAATATGTGTATGGTATCTTCAATCCAGGCCTTTTTTCCCAAGAATCTTTTAAAAGACCATTTTGAGAGGTTTCATTTAGTTAAAACTAGTTTGAGTTAAAGCCACTTAACTGGGCAAACAGAAACTTGACTGTGTCCCACTGTGGGGAAAGCGGACCAGCCTGTAAGGGCCCCTCTGTCAACCCCTTGCCTGTGGAACAGGATCAGACAGACGAAGACAAGAGAAGACATCCCTTGACATTCCAGCCACACGTGCAGCATCTGAAACTCAGAGCAAGCAAGGTGCAGCCGTTGTCCACCCAAACAGTAAATATTAAGGTCTTTGTTTTAGATTTTTGAAGATAAAAGTAGAAATGTCCTTCATTTCTCCCCATAGGTAATAGAACACGAGCATTTGGGGTGCCACAGGCACTCAAACCCCCGTATGCATAGATTAGCCCAAGAGGTTCATGACCATCGTGGCCATCCTGTAACTTCAACACGTGCCTTTTCTGGTCATCAGAGCTCAGTGTTGCACCCTCTCCACTGTGTGATGCCCCACAGCTGGGAAGAGGGTCTCCGTCTGCTCTGAACCCTCCCCTCTACAATTCGGTACACCCCATAATGCACAGGACACTTAAGCCCAGACTGTCGTGCTTGTGGGCCTCGGGGGAGTGAAACCAGGGTGCCTGTCTTTTATCTGCTGCTCATCAAAACTGTGAAAAGGTGTGGCTTGATGCGCAAAATGCTCTCAACTTCTACCAGAGTATATTCAGATTGGTGGCTTTATTATCTCCAGTGAGATACAACAGTGGTGACAGGTTCACTGTAGTATGTTCACCGCGCCCTTAGCGTTACCTCGCTACTCTAATACATGGACCAAGGTATTATTCAGGATTTGAAAGGTAGTTGGAGGGATTTCATGAAAAAAGGAAATCTATCATGTAGGCAATACTCAGGATATAATTTTTAAAGTTACTAGAACCTGAAAGTGTGCTGAAGATAAAATATTCAGAAGAACTTAGAGAAAATTATGAGCTGGTATCAGGTCTCCAGCAAGACTTCTGATGGTGGTGAATTTTCTGACTTTGGAAAGGACCCTCCCTTCTGCTTGCAAAGCTGTGTGGCAAGTCCATGAACTGGGGGTGCATGTCCATAGCCCAGCCCAGATGCTTTCCTTTCCGCTTCCCTCTTTCCCCCTGGCTCTCTCACCTCTTTCTGAGCACCTGCTCTTGTTGGACCACCGCTGTCCCTCGAGTTTTAGTAGAGATCTCTATCAGGAACCATACTGGACTGAAAGGGGAATTTGTTGTGAGGATCCAGAGACTCTCAGACCCCAGGGCCAGAAAGGCAGCTGGCCCAGAGCCTGGGTGGCCACCTGGCCTGTTCCCCACCTCCATCTTGGCTCCTGTCTTGCACAACAGCTCAGTCCCTTTCTCTCCTGACTTAGAAGGACTTTCTGTCAGTCTCTCAGTCTTTCCTGAGAAACCAAGGAGACTATAAAAACAAGTAGGCTTCCAGGATTAGTCCCACTTTTCTTTCAACAACACTTAGGCTGTCTGTTGACACTTAGCTGGCATAGTTGACAGGGTTCTCAGTTCCTCATCATTTTTGCTTCCATCACCCAGTTCTGGCTTGGATATTAGAGAAGAGACCCTAGGCAAAGAAACTTGGACTTGGCCTGAGGAAGATATGGGTGAGGTCTGCTCATGGATCTGGTGTAGTCTGTAATCATAATGAGAAACTTCTTACAAGTTTTATACCTGGATCCGAGCCTTCTGAGTTGAACCCGCTGGCCTCAGGCTGTGTCCACTCTAATATAACCCTTCAGTGTCCTGTCTTGGCCTTTGTCCTGACACATGTGGAGGATCTTCCCTTTTTCTGGAGATCTCCAAAGAATGTAGAGCCTGCAGTAACCTGCTCCCTCTCCAGCCTCTTCCATTTACCTGAAATATGTTCATCCACCAAATAGAAAGGCAGGCTCTCCCCTCTGATTATTCTGAACTGGCTTCTCCATGATCTCCTCACAGTCAGGAGTCCTCCCTTGGGAGCCACTGACCCAAAGCAAACCTACATGTCCAGTTTTCCTCACCAGACCCACGTGCACCCCAGCTAGGCTACTCTTTCCTGTTCTTGGGGATGCCTCTAGTTCTCAGCCCATTTCAGAGCAAAGATATCATGAATTCAGGGTTTGAATTATTTTTCCTAGCCCCACATTCTCTTGAGTAGCTCACTGTTCATCATCGTTCAGCTTTTCTTTTTTCCCGTTAAATCCCCACCCACCTAGGAAAGTGGGTATTTCATTTTTTTTAAAGAAAAATAGCCACTTAACAGTTGAATGACAGGAAAAATTCTCACCCTGAGGAGGAGTCTTGGTATTTATTGGACACATGTGAAGAGTGAGCCTGTCTAACAGAGGGGTGGTTATCCTTCGTGAGTGCACTTAGGACAGTGGTTCCAAACCAGGGATGATTTTTGCCTTCCAGGGGATGTTTGGCAAAATCTGGAGACATGTTTGATTGTCACAACTCCGGGGGAGGGTGCTACTGGCATCTACTGGGTACAGGCCAGGGATGCTGGTGAACATCCTACAATAGACACAGGACGGCCCTCACAGCAAAGAATTAAGCACAATGTCAGTAAGTTAAGAAATCCTAACTTAGGGCTAGTGAGATGGACGTGGGCGGGTGAGCTGGTGAGGAAGGTCTGGGGCCATTGTGCTAAATGCTGAGGAAACCCTAGATAGTGTTTTGTCAAGTCAAAGGCCACTAGGAGAGGTAAACGCAATGATGATCTTCTGGGCATGATGAAAGCAGCCTCGGTCTTTGGGTCACTGATTTTATAGAAAGGCAGCTGTGTTCCCTTGCTGTGGAATAGCGGTTTTCAGACTTGGGGTCTGGGGACTCCTTTACGTGCTTAAAAAGTATTGAGGGCCCTAAAATCACTTTAAAATAACAATAATAAACTCAAGTATGTCAACACAGAAACCTATTTTATGAAAATAACTATATTCCCCCACCCAAAAAAAAATTGTGAGAAAAGAGCAGCATTTTGAATGTTGGCAAATCTATTTAATACCTGGCTTAACAGAAGACCGCTGATTTCAAATATATGCATCTGCATTCAGTCCATGGCACCATCATACATCATGTAGCCGCTGGAAACCCCACCGTAGACTCAGAGTGAGAGCGAAAAACACAAATAAGGTCTGAGTATAATTTTGAAAAAATTTTGACCTCAAGGACCCCTGAAAGGGGCTCACGTCGCCCCAGCCCCCAGGAGTACCTGGCCCACACTTTAAGAACAGTTGCTCTAGAATGAGGGGGTCTATGAACCTGAATGGGAAAAAAAATTTAGCGTTCCTTTCAGTTATGCATGGAGACCTCAAACAACAGTGGTATCAGTAGTAGAATCTATGACGTTGTCACCAACAGAAGTCAGGGATGTTTTCAGATGACGTTACAGTTGCTGCAGACACCTAAAATATAATTTTATACTCATCATTGCAGTCATTACAGCATTAGATCTTGTTGTTAATGCTAATAAGAAAGTACATATACTACTTACCATAAATATGTTCTTTAAATATTTTGATAAATGTATTTCGGTGTAATTGCGTTCCTTTGTAATCCTATGTGTTTTATTTAACCTATTTGAAAACATTCTGAGGAGGGGTTCATGGGCTTTATTTAGTAGACTGCCAAAGAGGTCGTTGGTATGAAAGTACTTAAGAAGCCTTGCCCTAGAGAGTTACACAGCCAAAAAAGCATCACTTGGCCATTTTGGGGAAGTGATCTGGCCCAAAAGCAAGCTGAAATTGGGATGTGTTCCAAGAAAGCAAGTTCCAGCACCGCTGTTGTCAGCCTCTATATGGACCGCTGCCATTCCAGGTCCTCACGGGAAACAGGGTTCAACAGTTTTCAAGAAAGAGGTCAGCATCCTGAATTTGAGAAACTTTACAAAAGTTTCCTTTAAAAGTTCCCATAATTCACATAATCAACTTCAGCCTTCTCAGCAAACTCAGCTACCCTAAGAGTTCCAGACAGCCAAGGTTTTCCTGCCACTGTGACACATTAATAAAGCTTCCCAAACTTCCTGGACAGGCACAGAAAGGGGCAAAAATGATTGCTTCTGAGAAGGGGCATGGGATGGATGGGAGACTTTTTGTTGGTTGGTTGGTTCTTGAATCTTGTCCATTAAAAATGCACATAATTTCTCATATCAAAAATTCAGTTTGGCTGCTTAGCAAAAGCAGTCCCTTTTCCCATAGCGTCCCCTTCCCCAGACGCCAAAAGCAGCCACTCGGAACTCGTCCTGCTGCCGCTTTTAGTGTTGACTCCTTATCTCTGAACAACTGGCACAGAGTGTAGTATCTGGTCACTTCCTACAGTGGACAGCTCCCACCCCCACCACACACATGCCGTCTCCTGCTCCCTCCCCCCACGCTCATAAGGCAGTTATCACGATTCTGACAGGTCAGCAGTCAGTATTTATACATACCAGACCTTCCCCTGGTTATCTAAACCTGCTCTTAATCCAGTTCAAACATACCCGGTATTCTGGCCCGATGGCTATCATGGCCTGATGCACAGCTGTTATCCTGGGGCGCTCCCCTTACCCTCATCTGGGCATTGCCTTCACTTAACACTTATTTCAGAGTGCTCGTGTCCTAGATTCTGGTAACTGCTCCTCTTTGGGGGAGAGGTAGAGTAAGTATCTCTTCCAGTAGCTTCTGAGAAAGGGTCCATGGCAGATAAAGTGTTGAGACCTTGCTTGTCTTAAAATGTTCTTAATCCGCCCCATACCGAATCAATAGTTAGAGAATTCTAGGCTGGAACTCAGTTTCCTTCACAATTTCGGAAATATTATTCTTCTGTCTTTTTTGAAAGCCTTTTAGATTTCTAATCCTTTCTATATGTGACCTTCTTAAATCGCTGGTTCCTGTTTAGAAACTTGTAGCATCTCCCGTGCACCTAGTCATGGCCACATTCACGATGGTGTGTCTTGGTCTCGAGCAGTTTTCACTCCTGCGGCTGGGCACTTTCCATCTGAAAAGGCAAGCCCTCCACTTCTGGGAAATTTTCTTGAATTTCTTCTTTGATTACCTCCTCATCGTTTCCAGTTAAGTTTTTTCTTTCTGCTATTACGCTTTCAATTTCTAAGAACTTTTCCTTCTTCCCCAAGTGTTCTTGTTTCACGGATGAAATATGTCAGTAACTGGAGTTTCTTTTCTCGTGGGCTGGTCGATTCCCCAGAGTAGACTTTTCCAGTCTCCTACCTTGGGCAGGGGTGGGAGGGGAGGGATGAGGCTGGCTGCCAGCATCTGGGAGGAAAGGGAACTCAGGGTCTCAACATCCAGTATCGGCCCATCGTCCCCTTCATTTCAGAGACCCTCACCAAGAGAATAAGCCTTCTGCCAGAATGAAGGTGGATATCTGGGGCCTGTTTCTGAAACATACTTCAGCCAATTTTCTAAGGACACCCTTCAACTGTTCTTCTAGAGATAATCTTGGGACACCAGTTCACAAGCCCTTGGGAGTTCTGTGGAATGAACCAGGTTCCTTTTCAACTCTCCCTACTGCCTGCTTAGAATTCTGCCTTCTAAGATCTGTTAAGTAAATTGCCTCTTGTCCTTCTGTTTTCTAACTTTTGCTTTTTTGGCACCTCCATTCCTGTTTTCCTCTTCCTTGGAGTTTATTATGCCTTTAAAAAAATCCTTTGCTGTAATTTTAGTGGAGATTTAGGAGTTCATGGAGCTAAATATATGTACTTAGTGTGCCATCTTTAACCAGAAATTTGGGAGTTTTCATTGCATGCTTTTTTGTGCAGTTTGAATTTTGTCCATATTTATGTTCTAAGAATTCAAAATGTAAATATTTGGGAAATTCCCTGGTGGTCCAGTGGATAGGACTCCGTGCTGTCACTGCTGTGGCCCGCGTTCAATCCCTGGTCGGGGAACTAAGAACCCATAAGCTGTGTGGCACGGCCATAGATAGATAGATAGATAGATAGATAGATAGATAAATAGATAGATAGATATAGATAGATATATAGATATAGATATAGATAGATACATATTTGTAAACAAAGCTTCCTTCTTTGTTCTTTATTACAGTTAAGAAAGATATTTCCACTTAAATCTGTACTACCATTTGAACATTCACGAAATCCAAAGGCCTCAAAATATGGAATAGAGGAAGTTGGCAGAGGTGCACCCTCTTAGCTCATATTCCACATGGGTCAGATATGATGGGAAGTAGTTCTTTCTGTGTCTTCTTCCCTTTTTGATTAGATTTTAGATGAGACCCATAATTCAAAGTATAGAATAGTACTAAGTATGCAAATAGTAACAATAATAGTTAACATTTATTGAATACACTGAGCGCCAGATACTGTGGTAAGCGTGTTCCGTGTTTTAACTTAATTCCCAGAACAACCTTATGAAGTAGGCACTACTGTTATCCCTATGTTACAGATGAGAAGATGGAAGTACAGAGATGTTAAGAAACCTGCTCACGGTAACATAGCAAGTTGATGGCAGAGTCAGGATTCAAACCCAAACAGTCTAGCTGTAGAGCACATTTTAAACTTAACTACTTATGTGCACAATACTAATGGTTTGTAAATCATGTGAATAACTAAAAGTACTGTCCCCAACTTTGTTGCACATGTTCCCAAACTTCCTTAATGGACCAGTTACCATAACTTCACCAACTTATAGCTCTTTTTTCCACATAAAACTTGCCAAAATGTCACTAGACTAAGGGAAAAAAATCTTCACTATTTACCTCAAATAAAATATTGTTAGCAGAGAACTGGTTGGTATTAAGATAATTGCATAAAACTTGATTTTCATTGCATGAAAAGGATGTAAATTGGCCACTTACCCTAAAATAGTACTAGAGAATGCAAGTGATAAAACATGTCAATATTCCTCTTTTCCCCTTTATTAATAATTGAGGGATACTTTAAAAATCATAAAAGATTACATAAGAGCTTTAGAAGAATTCAGATTTTCTTTACTAGGCAGTCATGTTCATTTTTATAAAACTGACATCACTGTTAAACCGTTTTTACCTCAGGTTAAAATTTGACTGACCTTTTCTGTTACTGAGTCATACCAGGTCACTGAAACCTAAAATAAGTATGTTCTAAGCATTGGGCAACCATTATAACCTATTTAGAGCCAAGATCCACTCAAGACACGTTGACTTCTTCTGTGTCACCACCGAGATGGCCAACACGTGCATCAGTAATGTCCCCAGGTTCTCATTAGCTCGCCAAGAAGGGAAGGATGCCAGGAAGATGTGCAGAAGTAAATTCAATGGACTCTCTTTGGTCCAGAGTTATGGCTGTTGTTCTATATGTCAGCCTGTTTGTTGCTAACAGTTTTTTTCTGCAATAACCTATTTTGCGATTTGACTTGACCCACGGTTCATCTGAATCCAGGCAATTACACTTATAGTAAAGGTTCTGCTGTCCAGTTTTTCTCCATCCTGAGGAATGTCAGGAGGCGAGTATTCTGCATCTAAAGGGAACATGAAAAATAAAAATGGAAACACCTGAAGAGTGCTTTCACTCACATTAATCTGCTGCTCTTAGTGATGAGGCTCTGCTCTGCACGTGGCCTCAGAGCAGGAAGTAAGAGTCAGACTGAGTGATGCTGCCCTGGCGTTCAGGTAGAAAGGCCTCATTGGCAAGGATAATAAAATGTACTGACTTCAGTTACAAGGGGAATTTTGCCCCTTGAGTTTGAGTTGGGGAAATGACCTACAAATCACTAATATCCACGCATTGTGGAAGAGATTTGGACCCTGTATTTTCCCATATCTCCCCCTTATTAGATGGTAATTTTCCTTTAGGGATTTGGGTTTCTCGAGGTATGCATTGATAGGGAGATGGAAAGAGAGAGTAATGAATTAAAATCATTTTATGGTAAGTGTCTGTGCCTTTTCAACTATACGCTTCTCTTTGTAGAACTCTAAGTCAGGAAAATCATTCAGGTGAAGACTATGCATTTTGATGTTAACAGATTCCACTCTTATAGACAGACAACCAGTTAACAACATGAAATGAGGCGGTGATGGTTTTCGAAATGAAATAATGTTTGATGTAACCTCAGGTTTCTCTCTGAACTTTGGCCATATTGTTAGAAAAGCTAGGAGGAGGGGAGCAGCTCTGTCAAGCACAGAATTACACATGTGGAAAAAAAATTAATCTAAATACTAAGGGAGAAGCCTATGTTCTCTTGCATGATATTTAGCAGCAAGAGCCAAGGAGAGGGCTGTTTCTTTCTTTGTGTAATGTGCAGTAGTTACAATAAACACAAGATTTCCAAATCTCAGAGGACTCTCTTGACAGTTGCTTGATAACAGCTTTTTTCATTCCATAGTTTTGACAGTTTGTGTGTGTTGCCATATCTAGTGTAAACTAAAACATCACTGTCATTCTGTTTTTCTTTTGTATGTGGCTTCTCTTTTTTTTTTTTCATCTTTAGGATAATGAAAAAGATGGGCTTTTCACTTGTAGACTAGAGTAAGGCAAGTTGTGTGTGGAGATTAGCGTGTGTTTATGAGTTCTGAAAGATTCGAGTTGACAGCAGAACACTGCTTTAAATAATTTTTTTTCTCCATATTGCTTCAGTAAAAGTGTAAGTGGGATGTGTAAGTTTTCTCTTAATCTTTTGATAAATAGCAAATCTTAGGCATCTGTGTGGGTACCTATATTTATCTGTGGTTATTGAAAGTGAATGAATACAATAAATATCCGTAGCGCTCCTGGCTGTGCAGCCTTTGAGAAATGGAAAGCATTCTGTTCCTTGTCGTCTGAGAGGGCCTTGCCCTGCTCCACCTTGGTACCTTCAGTCCCCACGTATGCTTCCCATCAGCTGGTGGATCCCCCATCCCACCTGCTTCTGCCAAGTTCATAGCTAAATGAAGTCATCAGTTTGTTTTAGAAACAACAGGGTTTCCGTTGTTGTTTGTTGATCTGACCTTTGTTTTTCTGGAGGAACTCTAGAAACTAAACTGCATCAGCACCATCTGCAAGGCTGCAGGGCAGACAGCAGACCAGGAGCACATGTCAGGGTCATGGTGGTCTTTACTCATCAGATGCAAACTCTCAGATTCTTCAGATTCAGGAAGGGGTCCCATACCTGGGAGACCTTCCCCCCTCCAGCCCTGATAACCTTTTATGTGTAGAAATCTCAGTGAGGTTATTTTGCCATCAAACCAAATTTTGCTGTAGCGTAGCAAAGCTCCCGATGCCGTCATCTGGCATGTTACAGACAAATTCCAATTACTTTTCTACTTCGAGCTATTGTTAAACACTACAAGCTAGCTGACAGTAAAATTATAAATACAGGTGTTGTCACACTACACTATAATCACAATTTTAATTTGAATTTTCATTTGTAAAGCCTTTTTTTTTCCACATGAAAATGGGAATAGAATTAGTTTTATTGACAGTAAAAAGACATTTTGAAAGCTTCCTAAATCATTACCTGTATTTAGCAGGAGGAAAAATTGTATATGTCCATGTAAAAAGAAGAGTTTTATTATCACATATTTACTCATTATATTTGGTGGTAAATAAAACGGGGAAGACATGTTTGACAAATGATTGACGAAACTCACTACGTTTTTGCTTCATCAGAACGATAGACAGACATAAATATATATTTTGCCTTTGTTTTGTTCTGCTATTCCTAATGCAGACCTGTAGACAAAATCTTCTTCCAGCAAATTAAGTACAGCCTGTTGGGAGTCTGCATGCCATGCTCAACTTTTTATTTGGCAATTTTCTCTTCTTCCCCATATTCATCATCTGTGGTGCTCTTTTTTCCCCCTTTGCGTGGTGGTTGGAGTGGGTTCCCCCTTCTCAAGTCCCTTTTTTTTTCCTCAAGGCATTTAGTGTCGTGTCTGCCAGATTTCAGTGATGAGCAGCGAATTGCTTTTAAAGTGGGCATTATGCCAGTTCAGCAGCACAATGGAAAACCAATCTTCCACCATTCTACTTTTGATGCTGTTATTGTAGCATTTTAGATAACTGCTGCCACAAAAAAAAAAAGAAAGAAAAAAGAAAAAAAAAAAAGATGTGCTCAGTTGCTACCAGTTAGTCAAGTTAAATCCAGAGTAGCATTAAAATTCCTCTGAAAACTGTTTGTCAGAGGTCATGTGCCGTCTGTGGCTGCCGTACATAGGATAGATGTTCTGTTCTGGTGGGGGTTTTCCCTTTATTATTACTGTGACTGACCAGCTCTCTAAATAGCCCTTCACTACCTGTTTACTTATTGTCTTCACCTCCCTGTTGAAAAAAATGTGTCAAACAGAAATGCTGAAAAGTTTCTTTAAAGTGCTGGAAATAGCAGGAGAGTGAGTTGTTCGGGGTGCTAGAGTTTGTACAGTGTGAAAGCAAAAAAAAAAAAAAAAGTGGGGGGAGAGCAAGAACATAATTCTCTGGTTTCTATAGCAAGATTACTGTTTTCTTCTTTTTATCTTCACTTTTCAACCACTGGGTTCACTGTTCTACTTTTTTTCTTAATAGCACAAATGGAATTTATCCTCTCCATCTCGAGTCCCTCCCCCCCTCCACTGGCTTTGCTTGTGAATGAAAGGGACTCCTACTATGACTACAGGACAGATGGCAGCTGTATATGTTGTATTTGATGTATTTTGAAGTGAACCATATTTTTAAATTCAAGGCCAACGGATGGGCTATTTTGAGGGTGGCAGTAACACTATACTTCAAGCCTGCTCCACTTCCACAGAATTTATTTAGACTTTTAAAATTGCATAAATAAATAACCTATAATCTGTGCTCAAAATAATTGAGTTGTGATCTATTAGATGTATTGCAAAAATAATAAAAGCAACTCAGGTTTCTGGACTGCCTTTCTTCTAAAGAATGTATGTTTATTTATCTTTATACTATCTCTAATGGATTTTTCTTTCTATTTTAACCATATCTATTATATCATCAGACTAAGCCTTATGAAGGCAGGCATTTTTAAAATTTATTATTTTGTTTGTTTGTTATATTCCACATAAGAGTAAAATCCTATGGTATTTGTCTTTCTCCATCTGACTTATTTCACTTAGCATAATACCCTCAGGGTCCATCCATGTTGTTGCAAATGGCAAGATTTTGCCCTTTTTTATGTCCGAGTAGTATTCCATTGTATATATATAGACACCACATCTTCTTTCTCCATTCATCCATTGATGGACATTTAGGTTGTTTCCTTGTCTTTCTTGGCTATTGTAAATAATGCTGTGATGAACATAGGGGCGCATATATCTTTTTGTATTCTTTTCGTATTCTTTGTGTAAATAGAAGTGAGATAGCTGGATCATATGGTACTTCTATTGTTAATTTTTTGAGGAATCTCCATACTGTCTTCCATGGTGGCTAAGGCAGGCATTTTTGTCCGTCTTGTTCATTCCTGTATCCCCAGGGCTTAGGACAGTTATCTGGCACATAGTAGGCACTCAATAAATATTTCTTAATGAGTTAATAATCCACGCTTCTCCTGTGGGTTCATAGAATTGTAGTGTATTTATTTATCCATATTTTTTAAAATCCAGCTAGAATGTCAAACTGTGCTCCTGAAGTATAGCAGTCATACTGATTTAGTCTTTGATTCCTTCCTTCACCCCTACCCCATCCCAAATTGTGCTTGACACCCTGTGGGTACTCAATAAATATTTGTTGAATGAACAAGTGGAGAAGCCCAAACACGGGTAATTTGCCAGTGAGGGATGTCGTCATTTGGTTGTAGAGATGAAGACAGACAAATGCTCCACCTGTCAAGAGTCTCCGAGTTCTCAGCTTTATGTTAGTCCAGAGTTCTTTCCCAGGTATCATGGTTTTCTGGGCTTGTAGTCAAGCATGTTTCAGATCCATATTTTCCTCAGTTTCTAGTTTAACATTTAATGTTAGCTAAAGCATTCAAGAAAAGGCCCTGATAATGATGCGGTCAGTATTCGTAACCAGCCCATCCGCCAGTGCCATCTAAATGAAGCCATTGCATGCTCTCCGGTGTGAGTGGTCCTGTCTTAACATGGGAAGGAGGCTGCCCTGCATAGTGGGATGCATCCGTGCTAGCAGTTACATCTCCCTCCGCACCGTTTACCTTTTCTGTGGAATTGTGGTTTAGGTATTGTGTCATTCCATCACATCCTCCACTACCTGCCTCCCTGGAACTCCCCGCTTCCATCTGCGAAGTGAGGGAAATGAGGGCCTAGAGGCTGCTTAACAAGGTCAGAGGGTTCAGAGAATTCAGTGACTTAATCACGAACTGTACCGTGTAAGAGACACACCGCTCTCCCTTTTAATCATTGAGTCTTAAATGTGACATAGCTTTAAATGGATAGCAACAATTTGCAGATCAGTCAGACCCATTTTGTAATTAGCTTTGCACTAAGCATTAAAAAGTATACATTGAGGATTGTGATAGTAAAAATGCAGAGCAGTGTGTGTATTCTTTGTTGACATGGAGGTGGTGAGTGTCTCTAGCTACTAACAGATTCTCTCAAAAGAATGCCTTGATAGAAGCCTTTTTTTTTAAGGAGCATATAAAAGAACTTTCTTAAGTTTTACCACAAGAAAGAACCTGAGAATGTGCAATAGAACTTGTTTGTGGCTTTATTTGAGAAGAATCTGGAATGTGCAATAGAAGTTCCCTGATGTGCTCATTCCATCTTTTTTTCTCTAATCATTTGACCTTCATCCAAGAAGAACCAAAGAACACACTGAAATAAGAATTCATATTTTTATTAGAGCAGATTTACACATCTCTAAAGTGAACCATTTGGCCTTACACGCCCTGGCATCAATCAGCATTGTGCCCCGGGGGGAAGACGAGCATGTTCGCTCTAGCGTCCTGCACCAACATGGCTAAAAGTCCAAAGACCTGCAGTTGCCTGGGCCAAAGATGGGGAATCTTCTGTAAGAGTGCTGAGGAGAACTTGTGCATTTCTAAATCTCAATCATGCAGGCTGGGGAGCAGGAGAGTGCGAGTTGCTCTTCGTGCCCCTCCACACTGAGTTTAGAGGAAAGAGCACGAGCCTTGCAAAAAGCTTCCTGGTCCAGTTTCCTCATGGGTATCGTGTCTCCTCTGTTTAACTTATGGGGTTGTTGTCATTGTAGCTGCTTAGCTTCGCCATTGTGGCCGTGGACAATTCAGAAACAAATGGGCATGGCTGTGTTCCACTAAAACTTTATTGATAGAAACAAGTGGCAGCCTGGGTTTGGCCTTCAGGCCATAGTTGGCTAACCCTTGCCCTATAATAATGAAAGGTATAAAACACAAAATACCAAATTTTTTTTGACTGCTTTTAGTAAAGAACCCCATTTGGGAGTCAGCCAGTATGGTCAGTGCTTGGCCGCCCTTGTGAGGAAGAAGCCTAAAGGAACTCTGTCTTTCAAGAGAAAGCCTTCTGTAATTTTTAGGTCACACTTCCCAAATTCTTGCCAAATTCTATACGGAGAATTTACATTCCATTCAGCTTGTGTTTATCAGTGGCTTCACTTAGGCCACCTAGTCTCACAAGAGCCTTTAGCTTTTCTCTAAGAAAATGTTCCTTCCTTAAGACACTCAATTCCCTTAGAGCCTTGATGTAAGTTATGGTAGAGAAAGGATGCCGTATTAAAATTGCTAAGTAGGCTGGAGCACTGCCACTAGTTACCTCCTCAGGGCAACCCTGGAGTCTTTGATGGGGGAGAAGAGTTGACAGAGAGGGACAACGGCCATCTTGATGACCAACCAGTTAAGGTTTCAAGATATGTGGTCAATTCTTTTTTTTTTTTTTTAGTATTTATTTGGCTGTGTCGGGTCTTAGTTGCAGCATGTGGAATCTAGTTCCCTGACCCCAGGGATCGAACCCAGGCCCCCTCTGCATTGGGAGCGTGGAGTCTTAGCCACTGGACCACCAGGGAAATCCCCTATGTGGTCAATTCTGTTGAAACTGGTAGAGAATCCTACTTAAAGAGTGTCACTGTCATATCCTGGAATGGAGTGCACCACGGTCTTCAGGTTTCCAAGAGACAGAATCATATTAGCTTAATGGAAGAACTTATCCCAGAGAAAGTACAGTATATCAGTTCATAGAATTTAAGAAGGTAGAGGTTGCTAATCCTGATACCCTGAAAACATTGATATTTCAGACTTCATGGTTGGTTCTTTGAGTGGCTGGATCGCTTTAATATTTAGATTGTATCTGATGAGTCAGAAATTCAAAACCACATCCATTTTACATAAACATTAAATCCAGAGCAGCCAAAAATATCTATCTAATACAGAATTTACCTTCTTATATTTTCCTTGGAGAATGAGTTTGATGTCATTTAACAGTCTGCCTTTGACTTTCTCTTTCTGCTTTTCCTCAGATTTCTTAAGATCTTAGATTTCCACCCATTCCCTAGGCACTCCACACTGAGTCAGTTAGCTTAGGCACTCCACACTGAGTCAGTTACCCCAGCAAGTTGGCAAATAATCTATTTATTCATGTTTTCCTGTATTCCCACCATTTGTCCAGGGCAGTGGCCCTCTCTGATAGGCCGTTTCTAAGATGGCACCCCAATGATCCCCACATCACTCTTGTGCAGTAGCCCTCTTCCTTTGCGTGTGGGCTGAACCAAGTGACAAGAGGGATGGGATATCACTTCTGAGATTAAGTTACAAAAGAGTTTGACTTCTCTCCTGAGGATGCACTCTTACTCTCTTGCTCACTCACTCCGAGGGAAACTACCTGCCATGTTGTGAGCTTCCCTGTGGATAAGCTCGCATGAGGAGATATTGAAGCCTCAGTCCAACAACCTGAGAGGAATATATAGTCATTTATTATATTATTATGTTGCCAGAGTACCTATTTGATTTGGATTAATCAAAAATGTTCACTTTTCCTCCATAAAGAATGTAATTCTCACCATCTTGGGGTATGACATCTATAGATGCATGATACACAAGTTGGGAGGGAATGTTCACAACCCATGAACAAACATGGAACCCAGGAAAGGCCGAGAGCCCTTGGAATAATTGTAGCTGCATCCATCCCCAGTGTGCAGAAGGGAAAGGGTGTTGAAGGAGGCTTGCCTTAGTGCCAGGATCTAGGCAGGCACAGCCTCTTTTCTGTCCTCTATCTAGAAAGTGGCAGTGGCCCTGGGCCCTGATCATAGCATAACTGTTAGCTCCACATCCAACTATGGCCCAGTCATAGTTCTGTCCAGTTTACATGGATTAGAACTGTCCCTGACACAGTAGCATGGGCCGTGAGAACAGGAGGCTGGTGAGAAGGGAAGATATCCAGAGGATTAAGGAGCAACCAAGGCAAGGCCTATCTATGTTCTTTTGCCTTTATCCCTAAGAGGACAAGAGCTTAGCTGGTGACACAGCCTTGGGCCCAGACAGGGAGTGTGGAAGCCATTCCCTTGGGTGCCCCTTGTGCCTATTTGCTACACCCTAAGGGCATTTTTCTTCTCCCACCTGCGGAAAATGATCACTTAAACTGGACTGTAGCTTTTCCCGCCTATCTGTCACCATCATTTTGTCAGTGACTAACATTTGTTGAGCATAACTTGATCCCAGAAACTGCCTGGGCACACTAACCCTTCAACCTACTCATTCATTAAAGTGAATAAAAATAAGCAGGGGCTTGACATCCACAGATAAGAGCCCAGAAATGAGTCCAGAATTTCCGATTCCAAAGCCAATGCCAACTTACTGCATTTACTACATATCCATTTTCTTTCCCTCCCTCGTCTGCCCTTCCCTCCCAAGAAAGAGTGTGCCAGCCCACACCCACACCCTGTTAAATTCCCAGGGTAAATGATT